>NW_026652277.1:159048317-159340278 GCF_009828535.3 Hylobates moloch
ATAAGATCAAACTCTTTGCGACCAGCCTGGGCAACATGGTGAAACCCCATCTCTACTAAAATACAAAAAATTAGCCAAACGTGGTGGCGGGCACCTGTAATCCCAGCTACTTGGAAGGCTGAGGCAGGAGAATTGCTTGAACCCAGGAGGCAGAGCTTGCAGTGAGCCGAGATCGTGCCACTGCACTCCAGCCTGGGCGACTGAGCAAGACTCCGTCTCAAAAAACAAAACAAAACAAAAAACAGATTCATTCATTCATTTCACTACTGAGTAATATTTTATTGAATGGACATACCACAGCTTCTTTATCCATTCTCCTATAAAAGAATATCTTAATTGTTTACAAACTTTTTTCTGATTATGAATAAAGTAGCTATCAATATTCACATGCAGATTTTTGTGTGGACATGTTTTCACATCCTTTAGGTAAGTACTTAGGAGCAGGACTGCTGGATAAAATGGTAAGCCTATTTTATCTTTGAAAGAAAGTGTCAAATGCCTTTCAAAGTACCTGTAACATTTTGCATTTCCACTAGCAATTAATGAGAGTACTTGTTGCTTTATATCCTGTATAGAATTTGATATTGTCAGGTTTTTGTATTTTACCCATCCTGATAGGTGTGCAGTGATATTTTCTTATTATAATGTGCAACTTCCAAATGAGGTTGAACATCTTTTCATATGCTTATTTTCCATCCTATATCTTCTTTGATGAGGTATCTGTTCAGATTTCTTGCCCATTTTAATTGGGTGGTTTGCTTTCCTATTGTTGAATTTTAAGAATTCTTTTACATCTGGATACAAGTCTTTTATAAGATATGTGTTTTGCAAATATTTTCTCTTACTCTGTGGCTTGTCTTTCTCAATCTCTTGACAATGTCTTTCGCAAAGTAGAATTTTTATTTTAATTTCAATAAAGTTAGTTTCCTATCACATATATGACAAACTTAATGACTTAAAGCAACATAAATTTATTCTCTCACAATTATGCAGGTCAAAAGTTTGAAATCAGTATCACTGGGCTGAAATCAAAGGAATAGTAGGAATGTTCTCCTGCCAGAGGTGTTAGAAGGGAATTAATTATTTGCCTCTTAAAACCTTTGGTGGCTGTCCTCATTCTTTTCTTTGTTGTCATTGCAATCTCCTCATTGGCTACGTTGCCTGTTATGATTACGTATTTTATATATCAACTTGTTTAGACCGTGGTACCCATATGTTTTATCAAACACTTCTAGAATTTGCCATAAAAGTATTTTTTAGATGATAGTAACATTTAAATCAGTAGACTCTGAGGAAAGCAGATTATCCTTCATAATGTGGGTAGGCCTCATCCAGTCATTTGGAGGCTTCAGAAAAAGTCTGGCCTCCCCCAAAGAAGCTGGAATTCTGCCAGCAACATGCCTTTGAACTCAAGCTGCAACATCAACTCTCCCTTTCTGGGTCTCCAGTCTGCCAATTTACCCTGCAGATTTTGGACATGTTAGCTTCCAGAGCAGCCTGAAACAACTCCTTAAGATCAATCCATCACTCTCTCTCCTCTCTCTCTCCTCAGAGAAAGATAGATGATAGATAGATGATAGATAGATAGATAATAGAAATATAGATAGATAGATAACATATGGATAGATAGATAGATTCTCTGGAAGCACTAACGCATCTTCACTTCTGTCTCCATCTGACTCTCTCTTACAAGGATAAATGTGATTGCATTAAGAGCCTATCCAGACATTTAGGATAATCTCCTCATCTCAGGCTCCTTAACTTAATCATATATACAATACCCTTTTTCTAAAGTAACATTCACAGGTTCCAGAGGTCAGCACGTGGATATCTTTTTTGAGACTTTATTAAGCGTACCACAGGTAGACTTGAGAAGTCTTTCTGTTAAAAATGGTAATTATATCTATGTCAAATGTAGGTGGGGAATGAAAACTGCCAATTTGTTCTGGATAAGACACATTTAAATTATAACAGAAGACTTATAGCATCTGTTTTCTGAATCTTCTAGTTCTGCTGATATGTATGCAAACTCATAATGATTTAAAATATTTTAATTCCTTTTAAAGATATTCAATAAAATGTGGCTATGGAAGATAGAAAGATACATGATATGGTTTTAAATATACTTTAAATGTAAAGTATGTTCACTTTAAAGTTTTAAAGTATATTTACAGCATTAGGTATGTTTATAATATTATCAGTAATAAATACTTTTTTTGTTACATCTCTTATATTCTATGAATATTTTAAAATATTTAAATTTTAATTAGGTAGACCTGAACAATTAAATCAATTATACTATATAATAAAATTATTTTATGAAATGCATAAAGAGCATATATGGATTTCTTTATAAGAACAAATTTTGAGTAAGAAAGGAATTCAAAGACTTTATAAACAAAAAAGTAGTAACTGTAGAAGTGGGTTAGTCAATGACAATGAATTGGACTAATCAGAGAGCAAGATCTGAGGGGAAGAAAGATTAGGTAGTAGAAAAAACAAATAAAATAGCAAAATTATAGATAAGTCTCTACCTTCATTCTTCACTTATTTTCTTGAGAAATAGCCCCTCCCCATTTGTGTCTCAAACTATTTTTAAGTGAAAAGACAAAAATTTAAATGAAAGGACAGAAATTAAGACTGCCTGTTTCAGTCCTATTCATTTTATAAAACTGTCACTTCTGTTAAACAGGTGTTTGAATAAAAGTAACTACTTTGCATTTTGAGCATGCATGATGTGCTGCCATTATCATTTCTTCTAAAGACTCAGATTTAATATTTTAATAACGTTACATCCTCTGGGTTCCAAACTCTATTAAATATTCTACTTAATAATTAAGTTCAGGTGCTGTTTAATGCACTTACCTTCTTTTCATGTGGCCAAGTTACAACATCCTGTATTTAAATTCCTAATCATTTGTCAAATACTAGAAACTCACTAAAAATGTGTTTATTAGATATACATCAATTATTTTGTGGCTCCTTATTTCCTAGGAAATCTACTTTGTTATGTTTTTGGTTTTTGTTTCTCTGGTTTGGTTTTTATTTTTCAAAAGCCTGAAAATTGATCAATAATTTAATATTTGGCATATATAAAAATATTTATTTAAGGGTGCTGTTGTGGGTCCTAGGTCAGTAACCTATAACTGGGAATGAATTTTAAAAAGCAGAGGCTTTTGGTAGGCATGAAGTCACCTTCACGTGATTTTGGCAGTTCTAGGCATAATATTGAAAAATGGGTCTTAAATACATTGTAATATTATTTATAAATTCTATTGAATAAAAGCAAATAGTAGTATGTGCTATATACTGTTATTTAAATATCCTAAGAATGCAAAGCAATAGAGGATTTCATGTAGATATAATTAATAACACTAGTGTAACAAAAAGTCAATTTACTTCTTCAACCGTAGCATATTTCTGCTAAGCCTTATTCAGTCTCATAAAAGATTATAGAGAAGATGAGACAACAGTGATAAGCTTATTCATTACCTCTGAAAAGCTGATCTAAGTAAAACAGATATCTAGATCAAATAATATAATGGATTCACCATCTTATTCTCCTGGGATTTGTGAGAAAAATTACTAAATGTTTTTGTATTAACATTTAAAAATATTATAATTAATATGTAAAATAAAATTTTTATTTCAATTAGGTTTCAGATTTCAAAAGCAATATTGAGAGCTCAATTTGAATGCCAATTTTCCCAAATTCTAACCAACCTGCCTAAGTAAACATACAGAGGGCTCTCACATCTCTACCCTAAACAAAAGGCTGCCAGAGCCCATCGATAGAATGGAGTAGGATCTTCCTAGTAGCTTTAAATCCCATAAGGCTACATTTTGTGGTACAAGCTGTGACCTATTCACATTTTTCATATGACCCAAAGCAGATCTGTCATCCAGCAAGAAGGCTTTTGCTAACAGACCTTCAGTCTTTAGCAGCCATACCCTGGGCTTTCATCCCTGCTTTTCTCCTACACACACATAGTGAAAGGTGAGTGTTCATCTACTCTCACCCACTCCTCCATTCAGAGAAAGAAACTTGCAGAAATAACTGGATGTGAAGGAAAAAATGGAAAGAATGTTAAGATGTCTAATAGTGATTCAGGGTTCCACATGCCCTTAATTTAGAAAGTTAAGTTACTTAGAATGCTAAAAAGAAAACCAAACAAAGGACAATACAGATGTGTGGATTGAATGCTGTTACTAGATCTAAAAGGGGCTGAGGCCTATTCACATTAACATGCTGAGGTTTTTTTTTTTTCTTTGCTGATTAAGGAAGGAGATTTACCAGCCAAAATAAGGACAATAAGTAGTCAATATTTAGAAATTTGAAGCTCATAACATTTTTTCTTTATCAAGGATGAGTAAATAGAAAAAAAAAACCACCTCAAACAGAGCACACCAACGTTAGAGAATTATTATTGTCTTACTATAAATTTAAAAAACTGGAACAACAACAAAAACCACAGACCATGAAAAGTGACGTAGATAAGACAAGTAGGTATCCAAGTAAAATACGTGCCATAATTAAAATCAGCCTCATAGGCAATGAAAGTGAAAATAGGCAGAGTGGTATATTAAATTATTAGATGTTCAAACCTAATGTCCCTAAATAAAGAAGAAAAGAATGTTAGGATGAAGACAATGAAAGCAAAAATAACAGATAGCAAGGAGGGAGAACTAATACTTAAAGAACATATCATGCCTTTACTGGAAGAAAAATAAAACTATGGATGGTGGACACGGGAGGACATAAATAAAATATTCTAAGCTTTAGAAGAGAATTCTATAATTAGATTTTTTTAAAGTACTACAGTTTAGACAAGTCTAATTAATGATACAAAATGAGCTAAACTACTGTACTTTTACATTCATTCTTGTGTTTTTGCAGAGTACAAACCTTCCATAGACTGTCTTCATCAATAACTGAATATAAAAAGGACAGGAGAGTGAAGCACACCTATTATTTGGAAGACACAGAAAGCCTTTGTTTGCCTTATGTTCCTTGCTTAGTTAAGGAATCCCCAGTGCATTTTCTAAAAGTTCTTTAGAGTGCTCAGCGGTCTAGGATGTTCCCACCCAACCAGCTCTTTTCTTTCTTTCACTTGGGATTGAACTTGCTTAGTGGCCTGAGTGCAACCCCAGCCTACACTAGCTCCATCCCATCTCTTTTTACACAGGCATCTCTCCTAATAAAATCCTGGCATGCTTAATCTGCTCTTGATGTCTGCTTCTCAGAGGACCAGAAGTAAAAGAGATAAGTAAAATACAGCCTTTTAAATAAGAAAAAATATGTTTAAAATAGTAGAGAAAATTATTCAAGCTTAATAAATTATTCAAGTTGAGCATTACACTGATGAGATAAATTCATTTTAACTAATTGAATTTTCATGATAATAACAGTAATGCATATTTATTTTCGAGAACTCAGGAAACAAAGAAAATGAGGGAAAAACATCAACAACAACCACAAAAAAACAACGCACAAGAGATTCATTAATTTGTTGGTGTGTTAGTCTTTTTAAATGTGTATTTCTTCTTAAATTTAAGTTTATAATAAAAAAATAGATTTTCCTGAAAATATATTTTAGGACTAAGCAACAGGGAAAGTATGTAAGAATTAAAAAAAAAAAATGACCAAGAGGCGAGAGTTTTTATAATTATTGTTAATTTTAAAAATATCTTTTAGAAGGTTTAATAATCATTTTATTCTTGATGGTTTTTTCCCCAGCTTTATTGAGGTATAACTGACAAATACTAATTGTGTATGTTTAAAGTATATCACATGATGCTTTTGATATAAGTACACATTGTGAAAAGATTACAATAGTCACACTAATTAATGTGTCCATCATCTCACATGATACCATTTTGTGTGTATGTGACTGATGGGAATACATAAGATCCATTTTCTTAACAAATCTCAAGTACAATAGGTCCTCATATAACACTGTTTTCTCCAACTTGTCTTGTTATAATGTTTATGTGAAAGAAAAAATCAATTCTCAGCAGGGCCACTGTGTGTGTGGAGTCTGCCTGTATGCCCTGTGTCTACATGGATTTTCTTCCGGTACTCTGGTTTCCTCTCACATCCCAAAGACACACATAATAGGTCAACTGATGCGTCTATATTGTCCCAGTCTGAGTGAGTGTGAGTGTGTGTGAGTATATTCTGATAGAATGGTGTCCTGTCCAGGGTTGGCTCCCGCATTGCACCTTGGAGTGCCAAGATAGGCTCTGGCCACCTGTGACTATATGATAATCATACAAATGAATGGCAATAAACAATGTAGTACTAAGGCACTCAGCAAGTTCAGCATATTTGTTATTGTTTGTGTTTGAGCTGCATTGTGATAGGAGACATCCTTACAATTTTTTCTTTGCAAACATTTGTTCCTTGATTTAACCCACTACCATTATGAAACCACTACCAATTCACTAAAAATTGGGTAAATAATTATCTTACTTGCTTTTATTAATCTTTCCTAAATGTACGTTAACTCACTTTTATTCCAATGTTTAACACTAGAAGTGTTTTGTGTCTTTATTTAGAAGTTAGCGAGGTTTTTATGGCCAGAAATATGTCATAGGAATTTAACCCTTGCTTATATCAATTAACCTATAGTAATATTGGTCTTGTTATATGTCATTTTGCTTAAAATCACAGTTTCCAAGAAACTATCAATGATATTAAGAGAGGACTTACTGTATACAACAAAGTTCTATTAACTACAGTCACCGCGCCATACATTAGATCTCTAGAACTTATTCATCTTGCATAACTGAAACTTTCTACCCTTTGAACATCTTCCCATTTTTCCAAAACTTCATCCCCTGGAAACAACTGTTTTGCTCTCTGTGTTTGATTTTTTTTTTTTTTAGATTACACATGAAAGTGAGATCATACAGTATATCTCTTTATGTGCTTGGCTATTTTCATTTAGCATGATGTCTTCCAGGTTCATCCACATTGTTACAAATGATCAGATTTCCTTCTTTTTTAAGGTTGAATAATATTCATGTATATATTATAACTCACATTTTCTTTATCCATATATCAATCCGTGGAAATATGTTGATTCTATATGTTGGCTTTTGTGAATAACACTGAGAGTATATATATGTATTTTAGATATTGATTTCATTACTTTTGAATATATACCCAGGAGTGGGTTTACAGGATCATATGGTAGTTCTATTTTTAACTTTTTAAGGAATCTTTCTCTCTCTCTCTCTCTCTCTGTCTCTCTAAATAGACAAATGGACAGGTAGATAGATAGATGGGATTTTAATAGGAAATACACTGAATGTGTAGATTGCTTTGGGTGGTAAGGACATTTTAACAAAATTAATTCTCCCAATCTGTGAACATGAGTTGTGTTTCCATTTATTTGTGTCATATTCAATATATTTTTATCAATGTTTACTAGTTTTCAGTATACAGATCTTTCACCTCTGGTTAAACTTAATCCTAAGTATTTCATTTTTGTGAATGCCATTTTAAATGGAATTGTGTTCTTGATTTCTTTTTCAAATAGTTTGTTGTTAGTGTTCAGAAATGCAACTGATTTTTTATGTTGATTTTGTATCCTGCAACTTTGTATCCTTCAACTTTTTATGTTGATTTTGTATCTTTTCAACTACTGTATCCTGCAACTTTACTGCAACTTTACTTGTTTGTTAAACCTATAAGCTTTTTTAGTGTAGTCTTTAGATCATTCTATATAGAAAATCATGTCATCTGCAAACAGAGACAATTTCACTTATTCCTTTCCAATTTTGATGCTTTTTATTTCTTTTTCTTGCTTAATTGCCCTGGCTGGAGATCCTTTGTATTGATACACCGAGAGAGTGGGTATTAAGACTTGTTCCTGATATCTTACAGAAAAAGCTATCAGCTTTAAATATTAAATATAATGTTCACTGTGGTTTTTCATATATAGCCTTTATTATGTCGTGGTATATTCTTTTAGTTCTTAATTTGTTGAGAATTTTTATTGTGAAGGATGTTGAATTTTGTTAAATGCTTTGTTTGCAGAAATTGAGATAATTTTATAAAATTTATCTTTCATTCTGTTATTATGGAGTATTACATTTATTAATTTACATATGTTGAATCAATCTTGTATTTCAGGAATAAATTCCACTTGATCATAGTGTATGATTACTTTAATGTACACTTAAATACAGTTTGCTAGTATTCTGTTGCAGAATTTTGCATCTGTATTCATCAGAGATACTGGCCTGTAATTTTCTTTCTTATAGTGTCCTTGTCTGTTTTGGTATTAGATTAATGATGGCCTAATAAAATGGATTTGAAATTTTTTCATTTTTTGGAAGACTTAGAGAAGATTGGCATTAATTCTTTAAATATTTGGTAGAATCCACTAGCGAAGCAATCAGGCCTTGGGCTTTTCTTTGTTGGGAGGTTTCTAAACTTTAAAGTTTCTTCTAAACATTATTAAGACTGATTTTGTAGCCAATATATTATCTTTCTTGGAGAATGTTCTGTGTACACTTGAAAAAAATGTGTATTTTGTTGCTGTTGGATGAAATATTTTGTATATGTATAGTAGGCCCATTTGATCTGTAGTGTTGTTCCAGTCTACTGTTGTTCAAGTCAATAAGGATATTGATTTTCTGCCTGGATGAGCTATCCAACTTTGTAAGTGGGATAAGGAAGTCGCCCACTCTCATTTTATTGCTATTTCTTCCCTCAGTTCTCTTAATATTTGCTTTTTCGTTCTCCAATGTTGGGTGCATATATCTTTACAATTGCTATATCCTCTTGTTAGTGTGACTCCTTCAACATCACACAATGACTTGTTTTGTCTCTCGTGACAACTTTTCAAACTTTTCACCTAAAATTTATTTGGCTGATTTAAATATAGCCACTCCTGCTGACTTTTGGGTGCCACTTTACAGATTATCTTTTTCCATCCCTTCACTTTCAGCCTATGTGTGTCCTTAAAGCTACAGTACTCTCATGAGCAGCATCTATTAAGATCTTGTTTTTTTTTAATCCATTAACTACCATGTCTTTTCACTAGAAAATTTTATCCATTTACATAACGTAATTATTGATAGATAGGGACTTAACTATTGCCATTTGGTTATATTTTTCCTGAGTGTTTTGCATTTCCTTTTTTCCTCTCTCGCTGTCTTTTGTGATTTGATTATTTTTGATAGTAGTATGCTATCATACTACTATCATACTATCATACTACTATTGCTATCATACTATCATACTACTATTGCTATACTATCATACTACTATTGCTATCATACTATCATACTACTATTGCTATGATATCATATGCTATCATACTACTGTTTGATAGTAGTATGCTATCATACTACTATCAAAAATCATACATATCATATTAATCATACTATTATACATATTATATTATACTATCATACATATATTATTGTACTATCATACATATCATATTAATCCTTTCTCTTTATCTTTGGTATATACTACAGGTTTTTGCTTTGTGGTTTCCATGAGTCTTTTATAAAATGTATAGTTACAACAGTCTATTCCAAGCTGCTAAAACTAAACTTCAATTACAACAAAAACTCTACACTTTAACTTTTTTCTCCCCAGATTTTATGTTACTGATGTCACAATTTACATCTTTTAATAATGTATATCCATTAATAACTTATTATGTCTATATTTACAATACTGTTGTCTTTTAACTTTTATACTGGAGTTAAAAGTTATTTATGCACTGCCTTTAAAATACTAGAGTATTCTGAATTTGACTATGTTATTACCTTTAGTATGAGTTTTATACTTTCATAGATTTCATGTTGTCATTGTTCTTTTGTTTCAACTTTGAGAACCCCTTTCAGCCTTTGTAAGGCAGGCCTAGTGATAATACATTCCTTCAGCTTTTGTTGTCTTGAAAACACTTTATCTCTCCTTCATAGGTTTGTTTTTGTTTGTTTGTTTGTTTTGAAAGAGTCTTGCTCTGTCACCCATATCAGTGGCACGATCTCCGCTCACTGCAGCCTCCACCTCCTGGGTTCAAGCGATTCTCATGCCTCAGCCTCCCAAGTTGCTGGGATTATAGGTGTGCACACTATGTCCGGGTAATTTTTGTATTTTAGTAGAGACAGGGTTTCACCATGTTGGCGAGGCTGGTCTCGAACTCCTAAACTCAGTCAATCCACAAGCCTTGGCCTCCCAAAGTGCTAGGATTGAAAGTGTGAGCCACCACACCCAGCCTCTCCTTTATTCTGAATGAACAGATTTGTTAGGTATGGTATCCTTGGTTGGCAGCTTTTTATTCTTTTAGCATTTTGAATATATCATCCTTATGTCTCCTGGCCTGCAAGGTTTCTGCTGGCAAATTTACTTATGGTCTCATGGGGGGTTACCTTGTATGTGATGAAACGCTTTTCTCTTGCTACTTTAAAAATTGTGTCTTTAACTTTTGAGACTTTAATTAAAATGTGTCTTAGGGATGATCTCTTTGTGTTTAATCTATTTGGGTTTCTATGGACATAATAAATATAGATGTTCATTTCTCTCCCCAGATTTGTAAGTTTTTCATCATTTTTTTTTAAAAAAGTCTTTCTCCTTTTTTCTCTGTTTATGCTCCTTCTGAGGCTCTCGTAATGTATATATATTGGTTTACATAATGATGTCTCCTAAATCCCACAGGCTTTCTTCACTGTTTTTCATTTTTTTTTTCTTATTTCTCTGACTGGGTAGTTTCAGTGACATGTCTTCAAGGTCACTGATTCTTTTGCTTAATCAAGTCTGTTGTTAAAACTTCCTATGGGATATTTCATTTTAATCATTGTATTTTTCAACTCCAGAATTTCTGTTTCATTTTTTCATTTTTCTATCTCTGTTGAACTTCTCGTTTTGTTCACATATTGTTTTCCTGATTTTGCTTAATTGTCTATCTATCCCTGTTCTCTTGTAATTCATTGAGGTTCTTTAACACGATTATTTTGAATTATTTATCAGGCAATGTGTAGATCTCTATTTATTTAGGGTCAGTTACTTTTGCTTTATTTTGTTCCTTCAGTGATAACAATTTCCTTGATGATTCATGATTCTTGTGACCTAGCACTGGTGTTTGCACACTTAAAGAAATAGGAACTTCTTTTAGTCTTTTGTAACTGTTTTTGGTGGGGAAAGCACTTCAGCAGTTATCCCATCCAGGATTTCTTAGATATGGTGATTGGTGATTATTTGTGTGGGTAACCTTGGAGCCTTTGTCCACTGAGGCAATCCTGGAGTTTGGTTCCACATAGGGGCCTGGTGTCTGGGACTATAGGTACAGTCCTAGAGCCTGAATCCATGGGGGTCAATCTGATACTGGGGCAGGCCTTAAGCCTGGGTACACAGTGGCCAGCCTGGTACTGAGGCAGGTATTGACAATATGCAGAGATGGGCCTGGTCCTGAATTCATGGGGCTGACCCAGCATCAGATTCCATCAGGTTGGCCCTGATGTCTAGGTCCATTGGTGCAGGCTTGGTGACTGGCCCCATGGAGCCTGGGGCTTGGGTGCATAAGGGCCAGTCTTGCACTTAGACAGGCCTTCTGCTTGAGTCCATGGGGGCTGGTTTGTCCCTAGGGCAAGTGTGGGGCATAAGTCTGCAAGGATGAACCTTGTCCTAAGTCCTTGTGAGACAGCTTGGCACCAGTGTTCACTACATTGGGCCTGGGGCCTGGATCTGGGGAGGCTGACCTAGAGTCTGGGTCTTCGGGAGCCTGAAATCTTAGGTAATGGCCTTGTTCTCAGGCAGGCGTGGAGCCTGGCAATGCAGGATCTGGCCTAGAGACTGGGTTCATAAGTGTTGGCCTGGAGCCTAGGATTATGGGGCTAGCCTGGCACTGGGGTGGGCTTGGAACTCAGGTCTACAGAGGCAGGCCTGGATACTGGGACTATAGGACCTGGCCTCATAATGGGGAAGGCCCAGAGCCTAGGTCCACAGGGGCCAGCCTGGTGCCAGTGGTCACTGGGGTAGGCCTGGAGCCTAGGTCCATGGGGGCCAACCTTGTGCCAGTGTTCACTGGGGCAGGCCTGTTGCTGGGGTCTGTGGTGAAGTTGCTTGCTCACTTCCTTCTCCTTCCTCATGTGAAGGATGTCTCTTTTTGTACTGCACTGCATAGACTTGGAGGAGACATGATATAAGTAATGTGATATTGTCCTTTCTACTCTCTTCAACACATTTTCTTTTTCTTATTTCTATTCTTCACCCAGATGCTATAATCTCTCACCTGGATTCCATAGCTCTTGTGAACTTATTTTAATGTGTAGGTGGTTGTTCAAATAGATGTTTCTGTGAAAGTATGAACATTGGAAACTTCTGTCCTCTTGTTCATATTACTCTTAATGCATTATATCTTTGGAAAAGGCTTGGTAATCACAGTCATAGTCATGGTAGGAATGTAGAATGTAGAAAATTGGAAGATAAATGAGAAAGCATCAGTAGAAAATTTTTCTGTCTTTCTTTTCTGTTGTGGTATGAGGATTAACTTTGTAAAACATATCATATCTGTTTCCACTCTTAGCTGCCAAGGTGAGTAGGTAAAAGTTCATAGAGCCAAATCGCATAGAACAGTTACAAGTTTTGTTTGTAAAATAATGATGTGTATTTAAAATTTTTGAACTGTCAATAACCCAAAGAGGAGTCTAAGAGTATGCCTAAGAAACAGTTAGGGATTTAGGTATCTTTTAAGAAGGGTACTGTTAATTATGCTATAGATAATGTTGACATTGACTTCCTCAAACCACAGCAGTCATTCTAACTCCAATATTGCGATTGTCTTGAGATTAAATAATCTTGATTATGTTCCCTAATCATTATGCTCTTTAAGTGACTCAGAGAAGTATTTTAAAACAGTATGTAAGGTGACAATTTACTTTCTATTTTTAGATAAAATTAACACAGTTGAACATTTTAGTTATAATATGATGGAAACTGACTTTAAAAAGCCAAAAATCATATTTATTAGACTTAATGAAGGATAGTATAAAAATCCATGAACAATAAGAACCAATAAAATTGTACTTGCTGTGCAAATAGAACAATTAATGGAAATTATAATACTCCTAGTTATACATAAATATATTTATTCTGTAGGGGTCAGTGTTATAAAGAATCTAAGCTTTCTTTTAATCAGATTTTTATTCTTTCAGAAACAAGATTTTTTTTCCTGTCATTTTGGCTTTAAGGATCATCTTTCTTCCTTGAAGTGAGAATCATAAATTTTGGAATGAATTTTAAATCTCCTCAACACTGACATCTATTGAGTCTTCTTACTCGAGGAATGAGCTGGCAGCTTGGAAGTGTAATAACAACTAAAATAAATGAGTCTTGAAAACCTATAACAGATTTTTGGAAATTTGTCTCTCCTCAGTGTAGAACTGCCATTCCACTGATTAAGCACAAATAAGAAATATGAAAAAAACATTTAGAGTATTTTTATTACTTAAATATGAAATATTTATTTGGAAATATGGTACATTACTGACTGTACCTTTTTCTTACATTGGATTCTTGACTGTGTTTTTTATTTTTAAGATTTTATTTATTTTTTATTAAAGGAAATGTTTTAAGAAAGTGAACCTGTATTTTAAAAGAGAAGTGCAGTTTTTGGAATCTTCATTCTTAATATAAATATTTTCCTTCTATATATTACTTTAGAATAAATTACCCTTCATATCCCTGTTTGTATCTCATTGTTCTTGCTGAGGCAAAAGTATATCTAAGTGTTTTTTCAATACAGTGTTATTCATGATCTCATTTAATACCCATTAATGACAGTAAATATTGACTCCCTTTACAGAGGAAGAAGCTGCATTTCAGAGGTATTAGTAACTGTTCCAGATCACATAGCTCATAGTGGCGGAGCCAGGATTTAAACCTGCATGACCACCCAGCATGACCTCCCTGTAAAGGCCCAGAAGTGTCCAGCAATGGCTGGCTCGAGGACCGCCTACTTATCATTCACCCTTTGTCAGGGGTTGGGCAGCACCCGCAGCAGACACCCTGTAAGCTGCTTTCTATTTCTTTTCCCCAGAAGCCACTCCAATGTATTTCTTTTCCTTTCAGAGTCTGAATCTGTGGGGGTCAATCTGATACTGGGGCAGGCCTTAAGCCTGAGTACACAGTGGCCAGCCTGGTACTGAGGCAGGTATTGACAATCTGCAGAGATGGGCCTGGTCCTGAATTCATGGGGCTGACCCAGCATCAGATTCCATCAGGTTGGCCTTGATGTCTAGGTCCATTGGTGCAGGCTTGGTGACTGGCCCCGTGGAGCCTGGGGCTTGGTTGCATGAGGGCCAGTCTTGCACTTAGACAGGCCTTCTGCTTGAGTCCATGGGGGCTGGTTTGTCCCCAGGGGAAGTGTGGGGCAAGTGTCATGAAAAGTATAGTAACGATACCAAATACAGTAGTCAGTATTTAAAAAACTACAGTGTCTTTAAGAATGCAATGTATTAATACAGTTATTTGTAAGTGTCAGATGACAAATAATGTCAGACATTTAACATGGCAGTGGGTTTTATACTAAAGGCACTTGTTTAAAACAGGTTTAATTCAAAGTACTAGAATAGCATGTGGCATGTCTGACTTGTAGAGCAAAGCTTAAACACAGAGGTTTCATTTTTGTTCTGCAGCTATTAGAAAACCCAACATAAAACACCACTTCTTTATAAAGATACAAAAAGGATGAATCTCCTCATCCTAATAGCCTTCAACATCCACACATCCACACATTTCAATATATATGCTTCCTTGTTTGGCCCTTGATGATAGCATAAAAACTCTCCCCACCCACATACAATCTGTTTGCATCTCACAATCTTTCATATCTAATTCACACCATTAGTAATCTCTCTGCCTTTATATATTTGAAATTAGCATATAGGAAACATATCATCTTGCAGTACTCCTGTAGCACACTATACTTTAGAGTAATACATTTTTATGCTATGGAAAGATTTCCTAGGCAAATTAATGTGTTTTTTTTCCAGCCAATGCCAAACTCCCAAGATGTAATCAATCTTAGAAGATCTTGCTTGACTTTATCCCTTCTCCACTTTTCTGAAAAAAGGAGTAGATCTGTGCAGGCTTGAGTCCACCTTCCTTCTGAAGATCTAGAAGAACAAGATATGTTTCTGTACTCCAAACTCATCTTGATTTTCTTTATAAATGTTTAACTGATGCTTGCATTAATTATATATTTGCTCAAATTGAAGCTATGTAGAATTATAATTTTAGGGTAATGTTATATAAATAGATGTTATAATAATAATCTTATGCTTGAAATGCAAACATGACTGCTAAAAATTTTGAGATTTCATGGTATTCTATCCTTAGAATATCTAATATTCAGTACACAGTCAAAACATTGTATTCAGAACTTGCTTGAAAGTATATTTGCCTTTGTGTGGTTGTTATCAACATAGCGAAATTTATTTTGTTTCTGCTGTATTCAATTTTGGTTTTTCCAACGTTATGTTTTATATTTCTTTAATGTGTAAATTTTTTATAAATTGAAGGTTAAAATTATATAAACATATAAACTGAAATAAACATTGTTCCCATTTCTATGCCCTGCATTCAGATTTTGCTGACTTTCTACCCTTAAGAGCTTTTATTAGTTTCTAACTACCTGGTTTATTTTTGCCAAAATTTGGACTAAATTTAATATTTTTATTTTTATTTTTATTTTGCAGAAGGGTTTGTCTCTTTTTAAATTGAACAATATTGCTTTATTTAACTATATTGCAGAATAAATTCTAATAATTTAATGGATACTTCAAATTTCTTTTTATTTCTACGAAATTTTAGAGGCAAGGTCTTGCTATGTTTCCCAGGCTGGACTTCAACTCCTGGGCTTGAGTGATCCTCCTGTCTCAGCCTCCCAAGTACCTGGGACTGTAGATGTGCACTGCTTAGCCAATTTTTCTTTATTTTTATTAAAGTATAATTGGCTTATATTAAATTGCATATAATAACATGTAAAATTTAGTAAATTTTGATATTTATGCACCCATTAATCTATCACACTATTAAATATATGTGCAAATGTATTTTTCTCTCCTCAAATTTTTCTTGTGTTTTTTTTAATTCTTTCCTTCTTCCTATCCCTGTCCAACACTCATTCTGCCTCCAGTTCTCTAGTAACTATTAATCTGATTTCTGTCATAACATATCAGTTGTACTATTTAGAATTTTATATAAATGGATTTGTCAACTATGTACTCTCATTTTTGCCTGGTTTCTTTCCCAAGAATAATGAAGATTCATCTATGCTGTTACACATATCAATAGTTCTCTTTTCATTGCAGTGTAGTATTTCAGTATATAGATTACCCATTCATATGCTGATGGCATTTTAGTGGTTTGGAGGTATTTTACATAAAGCTTCCATAAATGTTTGTGTATAATTTTTTGTGTGGACATATGCTTTCATTTCTCTTACTAGTAACAAGATTAGAATATATGGCAGGTGTATGTTTAACTTTTGAATAAACTAACAAAGTGTTTTCCAAAATGCTTGTATCATTTTATATTCCCATCATCAGTATTTAAGAGTTACAGGTCAAATCCTGGCCAACACTTGGTATTGTCAGGCTTCTTAGCTTTTTAATATTTATTAAGTATGTAGTCACTTAATTGAAAAAAGCCATTATGCTTTTAATATTTTCCCTAATAAATTATAATGTTGATTATCCTTTCATGGTCTTATTTGCCATCCGTATGTCTTATTGATAAAATGTCTGCTTACATTCATTACAAATATATACTAGGATTTCAACATTTTTAAATTGTGGTAAAATACACATAAAATATATCACTTTAACTATTTTTAAATGTACAGTATATAGTGTTAAGTATAGCCACATTGTTGGGCAATCTTTATAACTTTTTCTTTTTGCAAAAATGAAACTCTGTACCCATTAAATAACCCTTATTTTTTCCTCTCGTCAGCCCTCACAATTACCATTCTACTTTCTGTCTCTTTGAATGTTACTACTCTGGATACTTCATACAAGGGAATCATGTTGTATTTGTCTTTCTGTTATTGGCTTATTTCACTTAGTATAATGTCCTCAAGGTTCATCCATATTGTAATACATGTCAAAATTTCCTTTATTTTTAAGGCCGAATAATATTTTGCACACACACACATGCACGCACACACTGTTTTGTTTATACATTCAACCATTGATGGATATTTGGGATTCTTCAACTTTTCGGATACTGTGAATCCTGTTATGAACAAAGGAGCACTATTAATATATTTTAAGTTCTTTTGGAAATATATCTAGGAGTGAAATTGCTGGATTATATGGTATTTCTGTTTTTATTTTTTTAAGAAACTGTCATACTGCTTTCCATAGTGGCTATTTGACATTCCCACCAATAGTCGAGAAAGGTTCCAATTTCTCCACATCCCCATCAACACTTGCTATTTTCTCTTTTTTTGTTTTGTTTTATTTTTTATAGCAGCCATCCTAATGGATGTGAGGTGATATTGTGGTTTTGATTTCTATTTCCCTCATAATTAGTGATATGGCACATCTATTTATATGCTTTGTGGCCATTCAAATATCTTCTTTGTAGGGATGCCTATTCCAGTCCTTTATTCATTTTTTAAAGCAAGTTGTTTGTTTTTGTTGTTGTTGTTGCTGTTGAGTTAAAGGAGTTTTCAAAATATATTCTAAATATGAGCTCCTTATTGGGTGTCATAATCTGTTTAGTGTTGCTATAAATGCTTACTTGTGGCTTAGTTCTCTTTATAAAGAAAAGAGGTTTATTTGCTTCACGGTTCTTCAGGCTATCCAAGAATCATGGTGCCAGCAACTACTTGGCTTCTGATGAAGGCCTCAGACTGCTCCCACTCATGGTAGAAGGCAAAAGAGCTGGCTGGTACAGAGATTCCATGGTGACACAGGAAGCAAAACAAAGAGAAAAGAGATGGGAGACTCTCTTAAACAATCAGCTCTTGCAGAAATGAATAGAGTGAGAACTCACTCACGACTTCAAGGATAGCACAAAGCCGTTCATGAGGGATCTGCCCCTGTGACCCAAAACACCTCTCACTAGGCCCCCACCTCCACCACTGGGGATCAAATTTCAACATGAGATTTGGAGGGATAAAAAAAAAAAGCTATATCCTTATATATTTTGAGATAATTTTGCTTTAATATATGAGGTATGTATGAAGTTTCTTTTTTTCTGTTTCCTATACTTACATCCAATTGTTCCTGCATGCTTATATATAATTAGTCAAAAGGACCATCCTCCTCCACTGAATTATCTTTGCATCTATGTCAAAAATATGTTGTCTATACTTTACAGGCCCACTTCTTGATTCTATTCTGATATATGTATCTAATATCTAATTGCCTATTATCTTTCTTTCTTTATTAAAGTAGCTTTATAGTAAACCTTGGGTTTAAGTAATATAAATCCTGTAACATTTTTCTTCTTTCTCAAATTAGGGGTACTTTATTTCATTTATCTTTTCCAAAAAAATAAATGTTAGAATCTTCTTGGCAATATTTATAAATGCTTTGCTGGGATTTTGATTTGGATTGTGCTGAATCTATAGGTTAATTTAGGGTGAATTGATGTATGATCAATATGAAATCTTCCAGTCTATGAACATGGCATGCCTCTCCATTTATACATCTTTTCATATTGATTTCAGTAATGTTGTGCAGCAGTCAACAAACACATTCTCCATGTATTTTGTTAAATTTATAAATATTTTATTTTGGGTGCTGATCATATTTAATTTCAAATTTCAGCTATTTATTATTCTTTGTCTTGCTTCATTTTTTGCTGCTATAACATAATGTTTGAAATGGGATAGTTTATAATCAGCAGAAATTTATTGGCTCACAGTTCTGGACACTGGAGATTCCAATATCAAGGTGCTGGCATCTTGTGAGGCCCTTCTTGCTGTGTCATCATATGATGGTGGGCAAGAGTGTAAAAAAGAGGGCAATAGGGGTCTGAACTTGTCCTTTTATAAAGGCATCAAAATCACTCAATAAGGGAGAGTCCTCATGAACTATTACCTCTTAAAAATCTCACCTCTAAATACTGTTAAAATTGCAATTAAATTTCAATATGGATTTTGGAGAAGAAAAACATTCAAACCATAGTACTCATGTATATACAATTTTCTCTCTCTTTCTGTCTTTCTCATGGTCTGGCTAGGGCCTATCATTTATATTGATCAATTCAGAAATAAGCTTTTAGCTTGACTAGTTTTTTTCCTTTTATTTTTCTGCTTTCAGAAGCCAGCTCACATTTATCTGTTTTGTAGGGCTCACAATCATTTTCCTGTGACCTATTCATTGTATAAGAAACATAGAGGCTCCAGATGATGATATCTTTAACTGGAAACTCTCCTCCTCTTCCTTTTTTAGGCAATAGGAATAGGGAATAATTATTTCTGAGTAGAAATGAGGTAGGTAGATCTGAGTGGCAGCTTGGGTGTACCTTCAAGCTTTTTCTTTCCAAGGCATTTTTATGAGGCTTTGATAGGATTTGACTCCTTAAACTTTAAAAACTAAGGGATATTTTGTTTTTCTGTTTTGTTTACCCTTTAGAGGATTTTAATTTAGTTTTTTAGTTTCTCAACTCATAGATTTAAATTTTGGGGAATATGTTAATGTGAAGATCAACTGTATGTCATGGATGAATCCTCAAATCTCCAGTGCTATTACTCAAAATCCACACACATTCTGATGTCTATGATAGTTTCACTATTCCCAAGTGACCTTCTGCTGAAAGTCTCTCCTGAAATATTAACTTCAGGGCACACTCAGAGTCACTAAGTTCCCCAAATGCAGCAACTTTATTTTGTGGCAACTGACTGTATTTGAATTGAATATGTTATCCAACCCTGTATCACTGTTCAAAGATTTCCTGCTTTTTTTTCTTGGGCCTCACAGTGTTACTCTGCCTGCATTAAGCCCCTATTTTAAAATTGCATCCAAGATTAGCAATTTCCAAAGCAGAAAGCATGTGGCTGTTCATGCAAGAGTTTGGTTCTGAACGGTTCTGTCTTCTCTATTCTTTTGTCCATCTAATTTTCATTACATCTGTAGCTCTCTGATGATATATTAAAATATTTGTGTAACTATTTTCAGCTTTTTCTAGTTTCCTGTGGAGGTATTGTTTGGCTAAACCTGTTATATCTCTCATGTAAGCAGAAATATTTCCATTAGATGATTTAACAGAAAAACTTTAATGTAAAGAACTGGTTAAACAAATATGGGAAAACCAAAAAAAAAAAAAAGAAAAGAAAAAAAAGTTGAGTATTGAGGAAACACCATGACAATAGCTCCAGGAGGCAGTTGAACCTCTAAGGGTCGATACATATGAGGGAAAATGTTGCTGTTTAAAGAATCTAGAACATAAAAATAGGTTCCTGCAGAGTTGAGGTCCAGATCTCTGAGAATATGGTGCTTCCTATCTGGTGCTGGATCTTCAGATGTGTTTATTGAGAGTGGTTTTGTGAGTTAGCTGGCACACTAAGAGCTGGAGCTGACTTCTGCACTTCGAAATATTCATGTTAGGGCAACACTACAAGAGCCAAAAACAGGCAGGAAGGAGTAAAGCTTTCTCTCTCACTGTGCCTTTCAGTCTGTCGTTGGGATGGCAATTAAGATTACACGAGGCAAAGGAGAAATATAGTTTGCTGAGTCCCAGGACCAACATCAAAGCAGGGTCCATATGATATATTTGGAACTGAAGACAATGGCTTAATAGCGTTATACAATTCTTTTGAATTATTACTATCATTATTCACTGTTAAAAATAACTTAAATGCATAGCTTTTTTTTTCTGATCAGACTTCAGTGAAATAGATTTTTCTGAGTCCCAGTGTTATTTCAGGATTTTCATTAATCTACTCTAGAGCCGCTAGTTAAATTATACCTAAGACTTTAAAACAACATTTGTTGTTTGGTTGTTTAACTTCTTTCTAGCTTAAAATAGAAGAGAAATATGGCTCCATGCTATTGAATTTGAAAGCTTATACTGTGTTTTCTGGGTGTTCTTTTTCCTTTTGGCATGCAAACACATACTTTCAAGCTTTTACCTATCTGCAAATATCAGAAAGTATAAAATCAGGGAAACATAGACTCTGCCCTGGGAGAAAAACGGAGATTGGTGTTTTCTCCTTATTAGTGTCCTTCACATTCACTTGACCTTCGAAATTCTGGATTCACCTCCTTACACCTTGACATTTGTACTCAGCCCTCTTCACTATGCTTGAATAGTGCCTTTTAAATTTGTAGCACTCAGAGAATTTTTCTCTTCCAGGCATCTACCTTGGAGCTTCAGAATTTCCCTTTTTGTACCTTTTAACATTCTGTATAATTATTTTATTCCAGTTTTCTCTTGATTCTACTCATTCCTGTGTAACCCTATGGGAGAAACCTATTTGCTCCCCACTCAGACAGGTGTTTAATTGCTTTCTTAGCACTTTCAAGTAGCTATTTTCATATAAGAATTTCTTTCTCATTCATTTCTACTTGTTAATATTTCTCTTTGCGGAAAAGTAGAAATACAATGACATTTAAATCACCTTAATGCTGCTGATGTACATAAAACAATTGATAATTATTTCCCCAGTCAAAAATAAATCTCTTCCAGTTTTCATGGAGAGGAAGCCACATACACTCTACCAGATACTGAGTGTATGAGCCCTTAATTATTGAATTAAAACTAAAAACACAGCAAAAAAATTTTCCATTTATGTGTGTTTTGTAATACCTTTATAAGCAATAACTCTAACATTTTTCTGTTTTACTTATCTAGCTTTTGTGTTCTAACTTGCTCTTATTTCCAACAGAAGCTTGGAACGATTTTTAAACAAAATGATTTCTCAGTGTGTGTATGTATGTGTTATTTGTATGAATTGCACTAAATAATACATATTATATATTGAAACTATCATATTCTCTTCATGTTCATTTTGTTTTTCTGTGCTATGTAGATAAGCTACAAGGTATTATTTATCTACAAATGCTTCCTGGAGGCATTAACTTATGCCTTACAAACATACAGTGTTGGGCTGTTTCTACTGTTTTCAAGTGCCATGAATTATAGTAGCTATTGATCATGGATCATGGTCTAAACAGGCAGGGGGCTAACTAGTCAATGAATGTATGATCTTTGCTCTAAATATTAAGCTAGAGTTCATTTCTCCTTTCTCTATTCATCCATAATACATTTAGTCACTGGTAAACCACTACCACTTTTCAAACTCAGATTGCCTTCTTTTGTTTACTAATCTTTCCCTCCATTCTTTTGTAAACTGTTTGAAGACAGGGACTATATTTGATATATTTAATCTCTCACCATTTTTAATGATTTTTATGCACATATTTAGTAGTTTTTTACTTTACTTGCAATAGAACATGAAAACATGATATGACTATTTAACATGCTTGGACATTTCTCCATTTTCATGCATGATTTCTAGAGTGTTTATTCATTAGGCGGTATCTATAACCACACAATTACTTTTTTATTTAGACTAGCTTGCTAAGTTAACATAATTTAAAAAACTTCTATCAGAAGGAACATTTTTTATTTACATGGTTAATTTTATAGTTCAATGTTTTAGCCTGACTGAAGTGTTCATATTAGGAAAAACATTGTGTGTACTAACAAAACTGTATACATTCATAATTAGAGTTTATCTTAGCAATTAAGGTAATAATAGCATGCTATTAAATAGTACTTATAGGCCTGGCGCGCTGGCTCACGCTTGTAATCCCAGCACTTTGGGAGGCCGAGGCAGGCGGATCACGAGGTCAGGAGATCGAGACCACGGTGAAACCCCGTCTCTACTAAAAAATACAAAAAATTAGCTGGGCGTGGTGGCGGGCGCCTGTAGTCCCAGCTACTCGGAGAGGCTGAGGCAGGAGAATGGCGTGAACCCGAGAGGCGGAGCTTACAGTGAGCAGAGATTGCGCCACTGCACTCCAGCCTGGGCAACAGGGCGAGACTCTGTCTCAAAAAAAAAAAAAAAAAAAAAAAAAAAAAACAGTAGTACTTATAATGGCCAGAGATTGTTTTAAGACCTTTACATAAAATAATTCATTTTATCCTGAGAACAATCCTGTGAGGTAGGTATTAACATTGTGGTTTAAGAGTCCAACCTTTAACAACTGAACAACAGGTCTTCTCTTGATATAATAAAATTATTTTGCTTATTGCTAAGGAATGTCCAGATTGAAACAAACAGCAGCATCTTATTTATATCTTAGCATTTTAAGTAGCCTTCCATTTAGCACCATTTTTAAAGTTACAGACATGGAGATGTAGCGGGCAGAGCTTTAGGAAGGTGAGGGAGTCAGACAACTAGAGGCTTTTGAACCCCTCTTTGCCCTGGGTGTCTTCAGTTGGCTCCTATATCTTCAGCAATATTCAGTAAATGAAAAATTAATGATTGAAATTCTGAAATGAACAGTCTCTCTGGTCCCAGCAGTCTCTAGATTGGGAATTCTGTTATCCAAATATTTTGCTTTACCTCTCACCTTGCAAAAATACCAAATCTGAATATTAATAAGCCTCTGTGAAGCATATAGGTTAGAACTTGAGAAACAAAAAGAGTGAAACAAACAAAAAATATGTAAGCATGTTTATATCCTACAATGAATTCCTGTAGGTTTTAAATGTTTTTAAAATTTCTTTTTTTTTGTAGTAATAAAAACAAATTAGGATCATGTTGTTTTTATTGACTTAGGGCTGAATGGAACTGCCATTTTTCAATAGATTTCACACAGGTGTCCAATTAACTATTCACTTAGACAGGAGGTTATTGCTCAAATGTATGTAACCTTACCCAAGACCACTTGTTTAATGTTTCCTGCCATATGACAGCTCTTATCTGATTGCCAGCAGTAAAGCAAACAAGTCATGATGACCACAAAAGCCCTTTACTTGTCCCTAATAAGTGCTATTGTCATGATTCTTAGTTTTAGATATAACATTTTGAAACACTTACTATATTGCACCGTGACTAGATGTACACATATACCTATACTGATATATACAGGCATAGAGAATTTACCATTTTTAAATTTTCCATAATAACAATGTATGAAAAGAAAGGTTTTATATAAAATCTCCCTTAGAAATTATTTCAGATGAAAATTGCATGCTGTTAAAGACCAGGACACATAATTCGGTAATGAGAATTTGACATAAATTCAGCACAATATGATATGGCTTTGGGAAACCTGAAGATTTCTTTTCTTGCTTTCTCTTTCTTCCTTCTCCACTACCCCCCACCCCTCTTTCTTTCTTCTTTTTTTTAAAGTATCATCTATCAACATACAGCAATTAACTATATAGGTTATCATCCCATAAATCAGTTAAAAGCTGTGAAATATTATATGTATTTCTGCCTTTCATTACAGCAAATGGGGATAGACCTTTCTTCACAACAACTAGAGCAGCTAGTTCACAGAAAGTGCCCATATTCAGATGAACTACTAAAGTCATAGATGTTAAAAATTAACATTAACAGTCTCTCATCTATGTGTCATTAGTATCAAGATAATAATAAATACATAAAGATTATCAGATACAGATTTCCCTATCCTTAGAGTGAACTTTTATTTCTTGAAAAAAAAAGGAGATTCTCTACAGACACATGTATACGTGTTTGTATATAAACTGATATGTCCATATGCATACATGTTTTCACTGCTGGGAATCACACAAGTGTGAGTTTAAGAGAGAACCTAATGTTTTCTGAAGATATAATAAAGCCTAAAGGTAAAGAGAGCTATTTTGTCTTCATTATCTAACCATAGATTTGCAGTAGCACAAAGAGGGGAAAAGGAATTTGGAGGGACTAGGTGAGCTCCTGAGATTAGAGCCTGTGTAAAGCAGACTAATTTTGCAACAGTTCCAGAGCAAGAATGACATTTTTTTAGTTATTCCCTCAGATATCTTAGGTCCTATAAGTTGTGCAAGCCACGCTTTCTATAGAGGTAACTATGTATCCTCAAATATTGTATTAGAAAAAATGATTTTTCTGATAATATTATGGGATAATTAACTGCATTAGACAAATGAGTGGCTAGGTCCAGAAAGCAAGTCAGCTGAGCTGTAGAAATCTCATTACGTAATAAGTACAACTTGTTCATGCTTAACTCTGTCAATATCAGTATCAAATATCATTTTTATTTTGGCATAAGAATAAGTCAGAAATTATAATATGTATATTTCTTTACACATAAGCTATATTTAGAAAGTCTGCATTGGGTATTTAAGGACTTGTTCAAACTTTAATTACTTCATTTTATCTTTTCATTTTTTTATTAATTACTTTTCACAGGAAGGATATAATTGGAGTTTTCTTAGAAATGAATGGAATTAAATAGCCTAAATATGCCATTTCTCTGCAACTCTACATTTAAAATTAAACTTATTGAAATGTGTTATCAATTTCTTTTCTATTTGCCCCACAAAAATTTGCTGATGGTCTATAGCTATCATTCAAAGCACAAAGTCAACTTTTAAAAGTTCTCTTTGTGAAAAGAATTGAAACTTAGGTTTTCCCCTGAAGAATGGTTATTTAAAATATAATAATTTCAAAACACACAACCTTAACATTTATTCTGGTTGCTAAATTGCCTATTTTCATTATGAAAAAATTGATGTACTTAAAATATTTTTAATAGTTTTTATTTTAAAAATATGGAACTCTTCTCTTTAAGCCTTCTAATTCAAGTTGCTACACAGATTTTTAAACAAAAATAAAATCTTTACTTCACATGGGAGTTTGAGATGAGAACTCAACACTAAGGAAGTTAGGTGATGAAAAAGCCCCTACAGTAAAGAGTGGTTCTAGAAAGGTACACGCAGGACTAACTTGTGTATTGACAAAACATTATCGATAACCTTTATCCAACAATCTTTATGATAGTGAAACACTAAAAATAACATGATTCAAAGCAAATAATAGAGGTAGAAAAGGCTAAAGGGACAGTAATTGTTTGTTTTTCTCCCAAAAGCGAAGAAAGAAGAGCTCACATCAAAAACAAAAATACAGTATAGAGTTGAGATGCTTCACTGAGAGTGAATGTCTGGCTACAGATGTGTATTTATTGACACATGAAATTGTTACTGCTGTCCTTCTAAGTCCAGGGTTGCTCATGATCACAGAGAAGTCTTAGGAGAGTAGGGTATGGGCCTTCTTGATGTTGGGAAAGTTATCTTCAAAGAATCAACAAAATACCTCAGAAGATAAAGAGCCAGGAATCCAATATATCCACCAGAATAAATCTGGGAACCAAGAAAAACATATTAAAAAAAAAAAAAAAAGGTCTTTCTCTTTGCCTTTCAATTCCTCCCTCCTGCCCAAACTTGAAAAGACCAGAAGCAACGAGGAGTGCAGATGTATCAATGAGGGTAAGGAACACACATTGCCATAAGCTAGAACTGTGGCAAGAGGGGAAGGGGAACATAAACAGAACTGAGAATGGGGTATTAAGGAGTAAAAAAGGAATAAATTTGTGTGTAACTAGAAACTGAATTTTTAAAAGCTTGTATTTGGCTTTTACTTCTTATTTTTATTTATTTCTTTCAGAGATAGGGTCTTGCTCTGTTGCCGAGACTGGAGTGCAGTGGTGCAATCATAGCTCACTGCAGCCTCAACCTCCTGGGCTCAAGTGATCCCTCCCACCTCAGCCTCTCAAAATGCTGGGATTATAGGTGCAAACCAATGAACTAAGCCTGAATTTTGTTTTTAAATACATGGGGTATTATTCCAAAAGACAAACGTGACTGAAAAAATTTTGGAAACTGCCCCACATATCTCATGCATTTGGGGAAGGGAGATCCAACAGAATATGTTTGAGGGCATAAGAGGAAAAAAATCTCATTATTGTCCTGCTGACAGCTCTTCATTAAAAAAACTTCTATATTCTCAAGAGTCACCATGATTTGTTAATGATTATGTCATCTGACAACCGGTTCTCTATTGTGTCTCCTAACTCATTTTTAGCTGGGTTTCTATCCATGCAATTCAAAAGTTTTTGTGGGACTTTAGCATCATCCCCGGCTGTAGAAATTGGGCATAATCCCATTTCTCAGCCACAGTGATTGGTTCAGTCATAGACTGAACCCAGGAGATACAAAGAGAATGCAATAGGAGTTTCAAGGAAAGAAGAATTCTCACCCTCTGGAGAGAACTAGCAGAAGAAGTTTCTGTCTCCGTGCAAGCATGAGAATGCATGTAGCTTCAATAATTATTGATGGTCATCTTGCAACCAGCCTGAAGGCAAAGCTGATGCAGCAGAAGTAAGACTCGAGAAATGGTTTGGAAATGGGTCTGTATTAACACTGTTGAGCTGGTGAATCAAATAAACTGTGAATCCCATCCTAGATCAAGACATCTCGGTAGTGTAAGCCAATACATTTTATTGAATAAACCGTAACTCATTTGAAGTTAGATTTTTAGTATCTCACTGTATATTATTTAACAGATAATCCTGCATTCTAGCCATGAAGTCAGAATCCTCTACATTTTCTCTCTCTTTGGCTACTGAGATGAGTGAAAACAAGAGGGATCAATCATTGCACTCTAATTTTCTCAGACAGGACTTGGCCAAAAGAATTGCTTCCCAGAAAAAAATTGAACTGCATTTAGTAGATGAGTAACATATCCTTTTTAATTTCAAAGTATATTGCAGGCAAGCCTGTAGTTCTTCTTGAGCACAAATTTTTGAGACAATGGAGTCGATACTTGGAGAGAAGCAGAGAGTAAATAAAGAGAATCATGTTGGCTCTATCATAACCGTTACTGGTAGTCATTGCATTTTGTGAGGCTTGGATTTGTAATTTTTCTTTTTCATTTCTGTAACCAAACGAATGCTTTGAATGTGTCTTTGGAGTATACAGTCATCAAAGTTACTTTTTTGTCATTTGCAATCTTAGAATCCTGGTGCTGCTCTTCCTAAGCAATGCCCTTCATATTATGTCTGTAACTATTATTTTTGCACTGATATGTATAATGGCAAGTAATATTAAACTATATTCTAGTAATTGACATCACAACTTTAATTCATTTTTTTTGTAAAAATTTGCCTCAGTCTGTTTTTCATATTAGCATAGTTTATTATGATTAGTATTTAGATGCTTCCAAATATTTGATATCAGAGACAGGTTGGGTTGAATATACTTGACTATAAATACATATATTTGTTTGTAGAAGATAAATTTCCAGTACCAATATTTTGAAGTCAAAGGCCATTTAAAAAGATATTTACAAATATTGCCAGATTGCTTCAAAGATTTTCTTCCTGACTAAAAAATGATGAACAATTTATGAAATGGCCAGTTTCTGGAAACCTTTAACAAGGCTAGATATTATGTATATTTTTTATGACAATCTAATATGTAAACAATTGTGTCTCCTTTAAATTTGAGGAGATCTTCTGAAAGGTGTATTGACAATATATGCTTCTTATCATGGGAATGATCTCTCCTTTATTGATTTAAAGTTTTTATAATTTTATATGTACCAGAAATATTTAAGGTTTTCTCTTTGCATTTAATTCTTTATCTTTTTTTTAATCCCTACCCTAGATAAATTTTAAACATTCATATGAGTGTTTTGATATTCACTTATGGTTTCTGGTTTTCTCTTATTATTGGAATGATGAAAGAGATTTCAAATTAATTCTCTTTTATCTCCTTCCAGTAGTTAAAAAAAAAAAGCCAGCCCTTTTAAGTTTATTTATTTTACTTCTATGTTAAAGTTTACTTTCTAAATTTTTAATATATAAGTATATACAGTACTTATGTGTTCTTAAGATTAAATATCAACAAGGTATATGTAAAATCTAGCCTTTCTCTTGATTTCCCTATCTGATTGCTACCATTTACCTAAAAGTGTAAAATACACTATGTGTCTTTTAATGTGCACAGATCTCAAAGATATGGTCCAATATAGATTTACACATGAATAGTGTTTCCACAACCCAACTTGAGATATTCTTCCAATATTTTTAAGAGTTTAAGATATAATTTAAGATAATTATTGATTTTAAATGCGATTTCATGGTTTTACTGAAGATATTCTTAACAGTATACAATATTCATATATGTAATGGTTTTACATATGACAAGAAATAGTTCTATGACAATTTTCTTTCCAATAGCTAAATGCCCCCAAAAATTAAAAAAAATTTACTTTTTCACTATTGTTATAAAATGCCCTCTTGATCATTTGTTAACTAAAACATATTTTTTTATCTTTCTTCTTCCTTTGATTTAATGGTAAATCTTTACATTTGAAAATTATATACATATATTATTTCTATTATAGTAGATTTATGTTAAATATTAACATTTTCTAGACAATTGCCAAATCACCATAATTTTCAAATTTGTTTTGTTCACTCTTATTTATTAAATATTTACCATAAATTTTAAAATAAAGATTTAAGGTTACTTTTCAGTGAGATTTCTTTTAATATATAATATTTTTAACAATCAGAAAGTAGTTAAAAAATAAACATCCACATTGACATCATTCAACTTCATCAAAATAATAGTGTCTTTCCACATTTTCTCTTGAATTTTGTTTAAACATTAAAAAGTTTAATATTGGTTAAATTATTTTATGCATCTCTATTTGTGAGCAGTCATTGTTTTGATATAAAGTTTATCATTTGGATACATATTTGTATAACTTTATAGATTAATATAAATATATGTGTTTATAAAAATACAGTAATTTTGTAAGTTTTAAAACTTTATCACTCAGCAACTGGCTTTTTACAATATTTCTGACGTATTCATTTTTATATGTGTAGCTCTAGTTCACTCATTTTAATCTTATGTATAGTAATTTCTATACTAAAATATCCTCATCTATTTCCTGTTGAAGATAATTTAGTCTGATTTTAGTGTTTGTTTGATTTTTCTATTTTGAGCCATGACTACCTAACAGAATTGCAACAATTTTATTTTTTAAAATTATTTCTTCAAATTGGTCTTACATATTTATATCCCTAATGACATAACAGTTCTCTTTATCTATATAAACACTTGACATTATCAAGATTTAAAATTTGATCAAATTGATGTTTATAAAACTATCTCAATTTACTAATTTGAATCTTCTAGAGTATTATTAGTGGTAGTAAACACATTCTCTTTTTCATTTCCTGGCTGTTTTTGTAAAAACTCATTTCCATATATTTTCTTTTTTCTTCAAATGAGTCATTTCTCCTTTTGATTTTTCAGTGATATTATTGAGTTGTGACAGCTCATATTCTTTCAGCTCTGTAGGAAATTTTTATAAATGTTTCATAATTATACTTTGATTATACTAACTTCTGCCAGTTGTAATTTTTCTTTGAATTTTACTTACAGTGTTCTTTGGTAACCAGAGTTATCTCATTGCTATTTCTGAGTAAAGTACTATTTTCATTTTTTTAAAAGATAAGAATCCACAAAATAATCCCAGACTATGAAGCATAAAGAAATAAGACAGATATGAGCTTTAAGAGTTTCTGTCTAACAGATAATTCATATATAATTTCAAATTATAGGAATGAATTATAGTTCCCCATGACACGTTAGTCTACAGAGCGTCAATATTCTCAGCTTTAAATCATACCAAATTGTCTGAAAATGACAGCATATCTCACTGTCTTATATTTCCTTCACATGTGTCAAATATTTTTATCCTCTTGAGATTTTTCTATTAAACTTCAAATTAATGATGTGGTTTGGCTGTGTCCCCACCCAAATAACATCCTGAATTATAGCTCCCATAATACCCATGTGTTGTAGGAGGGAACAAGTGGGAGGTAATTGAATCATGAGGGTGGTTTCCCCCATACTGTTCTTGTGGTAGTGTATAAGTCTCACAAGAGCTGATGGTTTCATAAGGGGAAACCCCTTTCCCTTGGCTCTCGTTCACTCTTGTCTCCCACCATGTAACACTTGCCTTTCGCCTTCCACCATGATTGTGAGGCCTCACCAACCATGTGGGACTTATGGGAGCTACAGTTCAAGATGAGATTTGGGTGGGGACACAGCCAAACCGTATCAGTCCTGGTCAGTGTTTTATGTTTCTGTTCCATCACTTACCTACAGATACATTTTGCTATCTGTGGGTGTTTTGCTATGTCTGTTTTTTAGTTGGTTTACATTTGTTTAGATTTAATTTTTGTTTTTTTCCCTATGTTTGATAAGCTTTCACGCAGTTGGATTGAAGGAGATTTTCAACATATGTCTTCTCTGTACCATTTTTTAAAGTAATTCAAGTTTCTAGTTTTAAAAAATACCTGATTATAAAGGTATTAATTCAAATTTTTATTTTTTTAAATGGTCAACCTAAATATTTCATTTAAGATCAAGATATTGTTATTTTTTTTACTTCTATAAAGAACTATAGCTTCTATACATAGTTTCTAGATAGTTTAGTTACCCACTTTGGTTAAAATTAATTTCAGAGAATTATAGATTTTGTGACTATTTTGTTGCTGTGTTTTATTATTATTCTTTGACCCATATTACATATTAAAATGTGCAAAATTTTACTTTCAATTTTATTAATGAAAACTGGCAGGTATTAAAAACCACTTTTAGTTTTATTTTAAATTTGGTTTTCATTGTTGTGTTTCTTTTTATTTGTTTGTTTTGTAAGCCTATTTTTCTCATATTGTTAAGTTTACTTATTCACAAAATATAATGTTAACTTATTTATATCATTGAACATTTGTTAAAGGATAATTTCTAAAAGGTAAAATCAAAACTCTCATTTGAACATAAGATAAACTCATGAAAAGTATTGTCTTAATCTCATTAATTGATGAGGGAACCAGTAACATGTTATGACCAATTCAAAGAATATTTGAGAAGTCATATAAGTAAATTGCATATATAACAAAAAATTAATGTTAGGATTAGTTTGCTGGATTAGATACAAAACTGGTTAATGGTCAGCAAGGCTATAAACAGTAACTGTTACCAGAGGTGAATCCACATGAGTCTGCAGCAAACTGGATCCTTGTGTCATAGAAGGAAAGAATTCAGCCAAGGGGCAGAAGTAGGTTTAAGGCAGAGGGAGAGGCCAAGGCAAGTTTTAGAGTAGGAGTGAGAGTTTATTATATAGTTTTAGAGCAAGAGCAAAGGAAGCAAAATACACTTTGAAGAGGGCCAAACAGGCAACTTAAGAGATACAGGTGTCGTGTTCAGCCCTTGACTTGGGGTTTTATACACTGGCATGGTGCAGGGTTTTCTTTTCTCTTCTGTTGATTCTTCCCCAGGAGTGGGCTGTTGCTTGACTTCCATAGAACACATGTGTAGTGTGTTTACTGAGGTTGTGTGCATGCTTTCTAGGATTGGTTTTCATATATCAGCTGAACACCCCCAGAGGAAGGTCATACATCTTTCATTTTGCCTCTTAGTGCGCATGCTTGAGTCTGCTAGCCCAGCTCCAGAGATCTTCTCAAGAAGCTGCTTATCACCAGCTCCTGGTGTTTTCAATCTCTTGGGAAACTAGGTTCCCTTGGTGCTAGCTGTGACCAATTATCATTTTAGAGAGAGAGTTTAACAACCATCTGACTATCGCTTGACATTCCTGGCGGGGGCTCTCCTGCTCTGCTCATGTCTGCTTAACTACCTGCTCTAACATAACCACTGTGGTTATCTCTTTCACAGGACAGAAATTACTTGCTTCTCTACTGGATGAAAATCTACAAGCTAACCTCTGTTCCTACAGATGAGTAAAATAGCCAAGACTTTCAATAAAATTCTCATCTTTTTTTGGTATCCTTCTATATTTTCCTTCTCACTATATAGTTCATTACTGATCATTAATCTCTATGCTGTATGAGAATTTTCCCCCTGTGTCTATCCTTCTTAATGCTGTAATAGGAATTGGTGGTATATTTCCCAAGTGTTTTTAGGGCAGTAGTGATAATATGAGCATGGTTTTCTTTCTTCCCTTTATATATCAAACTCTGTTAAGGTGATAGATTGTTTACTGATGGAAGATCTTGCATTTTAAAGGGAAAAATGACAACAAAATACCTGCTTGATGATATTGCATTATTCCTTAAAACATATCAACAGGGTATGGGGGAAGGGTTGAATGGGTCAAGCACAGGTATTTTAAGATTAGTGAAACTATTTTGTGTAATAATATAATGGTGAAAACAAGTAATTAAGTATTTTTTAAACCCACAGAACTTTATAGCAAACAGAGTAAAAACATATGCAATTTGAAAAAAATTATTAAGGGAATCAAAGAATTCCAGGATAGAATGCAGAATGTGACAAAATAATCTACATACATTACAAATGTATGAAACAGCCTCACTAAATGGAATGGGAGATTTAAGTGCTTTCTGAAGTAACTTTGGAAATAAGTGGAGTCCATAAGACTAAAGGCAAAAATCACTGTACTTAAACACTATACTCTAGTTGGTAATGTTGCTTTTCACAAGGGTGCCAGTTTACATCTTCGAAACCAGCAGACATGTATACTGGAATTGAACAAATAAATTAAAAAATGGCTGATAGTGGGAGAGAGGTTTCTCACTTTTCAAAAGACAATATACAGAGAAACAAAGGATATAGGTAAGAATGATTCATATGTTAATGGATCATTAGAAGGAGGCATACAACCGGCATCGTACAGCAGGAGGCATCACTTTGAACTCATGTTTAGCTTAATAAAGGTAACAGATAGTTATGTATACAAGTATTTATAACTGTACAGGTTACCGTGCAACTATAGAGACCTTAATCTTTCTTGCTTTATCAATTTAGAGGGCCTAGAAGCAATGACATTCCAGTTGTAACAAGGATACCTAGCACCCACATGTTTGTTTCTAATACCATTGTCCAATAAAAGGAACCACAGCTACTTGGAGAAATGCCTGATGCTAGGACTCAGAAAATATACAAGATAAATCTGGAGCATACTACAGTACCAGAAAGTCGGAAAGTCCTCAACACACACACACAAATATACACACACAAAGATAAAAATATGTCAAATAAGCCAGAGTCTGTCAGTAGAGTACCATTAAATTATAACCCAAATGGTAATATAAATGTCCATTAGGCTATACTCATATAAGTAAATTATTGAATGAAGAGACAATTGGGGAATAATAGTCAAGTGTTATATGAAGAAGAATGCCAAATAATTTACAGAGATACTCCACTATCAAAGAGGTGGAGAATAATTTCCTACTTCTTAAGTGTGGGCATTGCAGAGTGACTTCTTCCAATGAATTGAGCATGGGAGAAAAAATAAGAGTACTTTTACAGCAAAGAAACCGGACAGACACAATCTCAAACTACCGAATCTAAGTTAATATCAACAGCAATGTCATTTGATACTAGATAGTATGCATACTATCAAATGACATACTATTAAATCATATATCACCTACATGATGAGGGTGGCACTTTTACCTCTGTGGTCTTCCTCCTCAAAACACTTTCTCACAGACTATTCATAATAAAAGCATTATACAATCCCCGATATGGAACACTCTACAAGATAACTGACTAGTACTACTTACTATGTCAACGTCATTAAAAACAAGGAAACTCTGAGAAAACAGTCAATATCAGCGAGAGACCTGACTTTTAAATATAATGTTGCACCCTGAATGGGATCCTGGAACAGAAAAGGGATATTAGGTAAAAACTAAGGAAATATGAATAAAGTAAGAATCTTGGTTAATAATTTTGTATCAATACTAATTAATTAAATGTATTACATTTAACATCAAATGTATCATATTAATGTAATCTGGGTAATAATAGGGGAAAGTGGGTGTGGGATATTCAGGAACTCTCTGAACTACCTTCACAATAATTCTGTAAACCTAAAAGTATTTGAAAATAAAATGTTTATTGTAAAAAGTTATTAATGATATGCAATATAAATGGGTTTAAACAAAACATTATACATTTAAATAATAGTAAATAGTACCCATTCCAAGGGGATGTTATTGCTATATAAGGGGAACTTCAAAACAAGTCCCTAAAAACTCATTTTTCACTGTGTTACTACTATTAATTTCCTTATGTACAAGTTTTAGACTTTCCAATGAATGTTAAAACTCAGATAGTTTCTTACATTATTTTCTAATGTTAACCTCAATTTCATGGCCTTTTTATTCTGTGTTTATATGGTAAATGCCAGCAATCTTTTTCCATAAAGGACCAGATAGTAAACATTTTAAGCTTTGCAGGGCACAGTGTCTGTTACAAATATTCAACTCTGCCATTAGAGCTTAAAAGCAGCCACAGGCAACATATGAACAAATTAGTGTGACTGTGTTCCAATAAAGCCTATTTGCAAAAACATATGGCAGGCTGGATTTGGCCTGCATGTCATGGTTTGCAGATCCCTAATACACAGAATAAATGTTTGTATCTCTTAATTATTAGATCTTTTTAGTTCTCTGAAAATAGCCTATATCTTTTAAAAAATCTCCCATTGGTAAGTATATTGGCTAAAAATATTGATTGAAATGTAGTGTTTAATTTTTAAATGTGCATTTTACAGTGTGATTACAGAGAAAAGTCTAAGTCCAGGGCCCAGAGATTGCAAAACTATTGCATGAGATCCTACTAAACTACCAGTAACACTGTCTGACATTTGTAGAAAATATATTGAGATCAAAGCAGTTTTCATAACTTGGATAATTTTATACTATTTTTATTTTTAACAAAATAACATTTTTGTGGTAGATTAATATTTACAAGTGATTTCTTTCAATATTTTCATTTTATAAAAATGTGAACTCAGCCTGGAAGGGTATTGTTAATACACTTATTCAAGGGATTTGAAAAAAAATCTATAATTTTCTAGTTTTTAAATTTAGGATATATTCCTTGGGTGTGGTCATTCCTCAAGAGATTAGAATCTAGTGACTATTTTGCTCCTTTAGGAAATGAAAAAAATTGATTTTCATGTACACTTGTGCAGTTCTTCACAAGTTTGTCCAGTTGCAATATATTCCTCTTAAGTTTTATTAACATGTATGTGAGCCCTGTGTTAGTGGACCTATAGTATAAAAGCCTACAGTCCCTTCTTGTATTCTTTGTCCAGGGGACATAGTGTCATAAACGTTAGCGTAACATACAGTATTTGCTTCAAAGTTTATTGAATATATGCACTAATGAATTTTCAAAATATAAATATACAATATTTTATTAAGGTAGTCAATTTTGAGTAGATTTCCCTCAGGAAGTGTTATGTTTCAAAATTAAAGACATCAATTAAAAAATAGCATAGTCAATTTACAATGCCACTGTCAAGCACGTGCTGAGCAGTTTGGTTTGAGGAGATTGTGTAACAAATGCCTTGGAGACTCTGAAGCTTTCTTTTGCTGTCTTTGCTCCTTCATGATTTTGTGCAAATTGAAAGTATTTTTTCCCATGCTTATGTAACTTTGTGGTAGAAATTTGTAGCCACTTCATACAACTTATAAAATATATAGGAATTTCTACTCTGTTAGTAGTAGTACTCTTAAGATCAACAGAAAGAGGAGTGTAGGAGAGAACAGTGAACTCAGAATCACAGTTATTGTATTCTAGACCTCTTCATCACGACTGAACAAGTTGTCAAACCTTATTTATAAAATAAGTTACTAGTCATTGGTAGTAACTGATATTCACTAAATAAGATACATAAACCTTTTTAAAATAAAGCCAATAACTTTGTATATGTCACAACCCATGTATCATTGCATTTTCGTAGTATTATATCTTACATATGGTTTTGCCAACTTTGAAAATAAAAGTATGTTTTGCAGAGTTTCAAAAAGTCTGAATAAAATTCATAAATTATTTTCAAAATAAGATAGATAAACATTTAGAAAAAAGTATGATGGGCATAGTAAAGAGGAGATACAATGCTGAGCCTAGACTTTGGACTTGTGATTCTGAAATTTGCATTTTGAATATGTCTAAAACAAAACATTATATTTAAGCTAATTTGCATCTTTTAAGTAAGAACTTTTACATCATAATTACATTCCATTTGAAAATATAATACATTTTGACTAGTGGAGTAGAAAAATCTCTCATTTTTCCTCCACATATATTCTAGTGGGTTAAACACAGTGTGGTCTCTATACAGTCTAAGATGCTTTGGAAAAGCTATGGGAACTTCTCTGAGAGTTTTTCAATAGGAGAGTCAAGCTGACTCTTAGGATCATAGGAGAAACAAAGAGTCTAATTGTCCTTGCAACAGAGGTGCACACAACCACAAGACTTCACTGAAAATAATATGCCGCTTTGTAGTGTGGGACCTCCCTCAAATTCTTTAAGCTCTGTCATATGATCATCAGAACGCTGAATGACTTAGACATGCCATTTGGCTCTTGATTTAGGCCAATTACTTACACTCTAAAGAGGGCACAGATAGACAGCTGAACATAAGGAGAGGGGGGATCCTAGCCACACAATAAACAAAATGTGTTCTTAGTTTGGGGAACAGAGGGGCTTATTAAAAGATGAAAACTAGTGGTGAATAGGAAGCTTAGAAAAATATGCAGCCATGATTCCTCTCTCCAATGTTTTCTTCAGTTTCTATTGTATCCTGTTTTCTGCATAACCAAGTGACCTCTAAACTCTGTAAATAGTACATAGAACTTTTCTCCTTCTTCTCTGGGTGGATGACTATTATCCTTTCATCTTGAAAGGTCATGGAGTATCAGTTGAAGAAGTACACCACTTTGCTGTGAGTGCCCTCTCTGTTTGAAGTGATTGGTCTGTTTGCTTTATCAATGGTGGCCTGTCCCCAAACAAATGAAAAATTAGTTAATCATCTTTCCATCTCTAAACCATAGACATTTTGAACTGAAAAGAAGTTAAATATATGATAGGATTTAATGTTTCAAATTGTGTATTTTAGATATTCAGTAGTTACTAAGATTAGTAGCATATTAAGTTAAAAAATGATAGAGTATATTATTACACTGTATAACAAAAAAGTGAACAAGAAAGTCTATCAAGTAAATAGTAGGATAAAAATTAATATTTAGATGAAGATAATATGTGTTTGATTTTGTATCTTTATCATTCTGTGAGAACATATTTCTAAAGTAGCGTCTGTTCTTTGCAAAGATGCTGAAATATAAAACCATGATTAAGGGAAGAATGGAAAACAAATGGAAGAGTATCTTATATTTATTTTTATTTTTTAATTTTAATTGTTTTAATTATTATTATTAGTTTTTTAAAGAGACGAGGTATCACTATGTTGCCCAGGCTGCTCTAGAACTCCTGAGATCAAGTGATCCTCCTGCCTCAGCCTCCCAAAGTGTTAGGATTACAGGCGTAAGCTACCATGTCTAGCCTTATACTTGGTTTTAATATGGAGTATATTCTCTAACTTCAATATTTTAAATCTTATACTTTTCAATGTTGGGAAAGTATGAAATAAATTATATCAATGTAAAAAAATGAAGACTGAGGAAGAATACGACAGACATTTGAACTCAAGGAAGTTATGGATTCTATGGATACTTGAAAAATGAAATTACCAAAATATAATTTGTACTTGTTAAGCTTTATATATCATCTTTTAGTGAATATCTTTCTTAAATATTTATAAGAAAATAAAGTAAAAAGACTTGTGAGAAGTTCAGGTATTAATGGTTAGTTTTCAACTGATTGGCAAGGGAAACAGGGAATTCTTTATCAATATCATTAAGGCTTTTCAATAGTGGGGACAAATTCTTTTTAAAAAAACATGCTCCCAAAAGTAAACTGTTAATGGTGTAGTTTGATGCAAAAGAAAACTAAATCTTTGATCAGCAATAATGTCTATATTCTTAACACATAAACAGTGCTTTTTTATCCTAATTGCCACTTACGGAGTCTACAGCTGTTTGTAATGAAATGAAGCATTATAGGTTTATTAACTTTGAATTCAGTGTTGTGATTTCCACAAATGTAATTTTATTACAAATACAAATATAATATGTAAGTTAATCTTAGAAATTGAAGTGTTTTTTTTACTAATTTCTATCTGTGAATAATATTACCTCTGACATAAAGAATGGAAACAATATGAACTTCCAAGAAAAGAAACAGGTAAAATGACTCCTCTACATTCCTTCAAATGGATATTCTTTGTATAGTAATTTAACATCAGCTCTAAATAAGATACAGGCACACTTTTGAGATATCATGGGTTGGTCCCAGACCACCACAATAAAAAAAATATAGCAGTAAAGTGAGTCACACAAATGTTTTGGTTTTTTGAAACACATAAAAGTTAGGTTTACACTGTACTGTAGTCTATTAAGTGTGCAATAGCATTATGCATAGAAGTATATACATCCCTTCATGAAAAACGCTTTATTGCTAAACAACACTGATAATCCTCTGAGCTTTAGTAGATGACAATTTTCGTGCTGGTGGGGTCTTGCCTTGATGTTAATGGCTGCTGACTAATCAGCGTGGTGGTTGTAGAAGGTTGGAATGGCTGTGGTAATTTCTTATAGTAAAAAAACAATAAAATTTGTCTAATCCATTGACTCTTCCCTTCATGAATCATTTCTCTGTAACAGGCAATACCATTTGATAGCATTTTGCCCACAGGAGAACGTCTTTCAAAATTGAAGTCAAACCTCTCAAAACCTGCTGCTGGTACATTAACTAAGGTAATGGAACGTTCTAAATTCTTTATTGTCATTTCAAAAATGTTCACAGCATCTACACTAGGAGTGGATTCTATCTCAAGAAACCAATTTCTTTGTTTATCCATAAGAAGCAACTCTTTATTTGTTCATTTGATTATGAGATTGTAGCAATTGGCTCATGTCTTCAGCCTCTACTTTTAATCCTACTTGTCTTGCTGTTTCCACCATAAAAATGCAGTTACTTCCTCCACTGAAGTCTTGAAACCCTCAGTCACCCATGAGAACTGGAATCACCTTCTTCCAAACTCCTGTTAATGTTGATACTTTGACCTCCCTTCATGAACCATAAGTGTTCTCAAGAACATCTAGAATGATGAATCAATCTTTTCCAGAAGGTGCTCAACTCAATTTGTTGAGATCCATCAGTAAAATCACTATTTTTCAAAGAAAAATACTTTAGACAATTAAATTTTACAGAGTTTAATTAAACAAAGACTGATTCACAAAAAATTGAGTGTCTGCAAAGTGCAATGAAGCAAAGGACAATAATATCGGGTATGCCTACATTTAATTTTTTATTTTTATAAATGCGACTGTTTTCTTGATCTCTTTTTGAAAAGTTCATTGCTAGTGTATAGAAATGCTACTGATTTTTCTATGTTGATTTTATATCCCGTCATTTTACTGAATGTGTTTATTAGTTCTAAAATTTTATGGGATAGGTAGAGCAAAAGGGCCAAATAGAACACACCAGCAATGATCCTCCCCAGAGGAACACCAAATTGAACAACTGTTCACACAAGAGATCACTGCCATAAAAACAAAAAATCAGATGAGCAATCATAGTACCCTGGTTTTAACATCATACCAAGGAAAGAAGCACTGAAGACGGTAAGAAAGAAAATTTAGAAATGCTAAAACTATCATCCCCTGGCAACAGCCACATAGTGCTGAGAGAGAATCTGCGCCCTTGGGAGAGAGAGAGCACAGTGATTGTGTGACTTTGCGTTGGAACTCAGTGCTGCCCATCACAGTGAAAAGCAACATGGGTTTGAACTCAGCCAGTGCCCATGGAGAGAGCATTTAGACTAGTCCTAGCCAGAGGGAAATTGTCTATCCCAGCAGTCATAACCTGACTAAAAGTGCTATGGGGTTCTAAATAAACTTGAAAGGCAGTCTAAGCCACAAGGGCTGCAATTCCTAGACAAGCTCTGGTGCTGTGCTCAGAGCCAGCAAACTTGGGGTGCATATGACCTAGTGAGACATCAACTGAGGCAGCTGATGGAGTGTCTGTATCACCCCTCCCCTAACCGCAGGCAGTGCAACTGGCAGCTCTGGGAGAGAGAAGGGGTGAAAATACACAGGACTTTGTCCTGCAACTTGGATACGAACTCAGCCACAGTAGAATAAGGGCACCAGGCAGAGTCCTAAGGCCTCCATTCCAGGCCCTAGCTCCTGGATAATGTTTCTAGACAGACGCTGGGCTAGAAGGGAACCTGCTGTCTTGAAGGGACAGATCCAGTTCTGGCAGGATTCATCACCAACTGACTGAGTGCCCTTGGGCCCTAAATAAACATTAGTGGTTTAAACATTCACAAACATCAGACCATCCAGGAAAACAGGACCTCACCAAATGAACTAAAAAAGGCACTAGCAATCAATACTAAAGAAAGAGAGATGTATGATCTTTCAGGCAGAAATCAAAATAGCTGTTTTGAGGAAGCTCAAAGAAATTCAAGATGACAAAGAGAAAGAATTTGGAATCCTATCCGATAAATTTAACAGAGAGATCAAAATAATTTTTAAAGATGCAGAAACTGGGGCTGAAGAATTCAATTGGCATATAGAAGAAAGCATTAGAGTCTCCTAATAGCAGAATTGATCAAGTAGAAGAAAAAATGAGTGAGCCAGAAGACAGGCTACTTGAAAATATTCAGTCAGAGGGGAAAAAGGAAAAATGAATAAAAAAATAAGCACATATATGAGAGCTAAAAGATAGCCCCAGAAAGGCAAGTCTAAGAGTTATTGGCCTTATAGAGGAGCTGTAGAGAGAGATTGAGGTAGAAAGTTGATTCAAAAGGATAATAACAGAGAATTTTCCAAACCTAAGGAAAGTTATCAATACTCAAGAATAAGAAGGTTATACATTACCAAATGGATTTAATACAAAGAAGACTAGCTCAAAACACTTAACAGGCAAACTTAAAAAGACGAAGGATAAAGAAGGAATACTAAAAGTAGCAACAGAAAAGAAACAAATAACATACAAAGAAGCTCCACTATATCTGGCAGCAGACTTGTCAGTGAAAACATTACAGGCCAAGAGAACATATCATGACATATTTAAAGTGCTGATGGACTAAAACTGTTATCCTAGAATAGCATATTTCATGAAAACATACTTCAATATGAAGGAGAAGTAAAGGCTTTCCTAGACAAATAAACTGAGGGCTAACACCACATTTATCCTACAATAAATGCTAAGCAGAGTTCTTCAATCTGAAATAAATGAACATTGACAAGCATTTAGAAATCATCTGAAGGTAAATACAAAAACAAAAAACAAAAACAAAAATAAAACTCACTGGTAATAATAAGTACAGAGACAAACACAGAATATTATAATGCTGTAATTTTGGTGTATAAACTACTCAAGTTTTGAGTAAAAAGACTAAAAGATGAACCTATCAAAAATAATAACTACGACAACTTTTCAAGACATAGACAATTTGATAAAATATAAATACCAAAGGAAAAGGTTAAAAAGAGTGGGGGATTAAGTTAAAATGTAGACTTTTTATCAGTTTTCTCTTTGCTTTTTTCTCAGTTAGCTTGTTTTTGAAATCGGTGTTCAGTCGTCACTAGTTTAAAGTAATGGGTTATAAGATGTTATTTACGGGCCTCGTAGTAACCTCAAATTAAAAAAACATTACTATAACAAATACACAAAAAATAAACAGAAAGAAGTTAAAACATACCATCAGAGAAAATAATCGTCACTAAAAGGACATCAAGAAGGAAGGAGAGAAGGAAGGAAGAGAAAACCACGAATCAACTGGAAAACAAATAACAAAATACCAGTAGTAAATCTTTACTAATCAACAATAACACTGAATATAAACAGACTAAACTCTTCAATCAAAAGACATAGAGTGGCTGAATTAACAAAAAAGTAAGACCCAATGATCTATTGCCAACAAGAAAAACACTTCACCTACAAATAGACACATAGACCAAAAATACACCTACAATGAACTCATTTTTGACAAAGGTGCCAAGAACATACATAGGGGTATTGACAGTCTCTTCAATAAATAGTCCTGCAAAAACTGGATTTATGTGCAGAAGAATGAAACCAGACCCTGGAATAAAGGCTTAATTCAACATGTGACAATATAAAGCTACTAAAAGAAAACTTTGGGAAATCTTCCCAGTGCATTGGTCTGGGCAAAGATTTCTTGAGCAATATTCCAAAAGCACAGACAACCAAACAAAAAATGAACAAATGGGATCACGTCAAGTTAAAAAGCTTCTGCACAGCAAATAATTACAACCATCAAAGTAAAGAGACAACCCACAGAATGGGAGAAAATATTTGCAAACTATCCATCTGACCCAGGAATAATAGCTATAATATTTAAGAAGTTCAAACAACTCAATGGGAAAAATAATAATCTTTTCTTAAAAAATAGGCAGAAGATCTGAATAGACATTCCTCAAAAGAAAATATACAACGGCAAACAGGTCTATGATAAGGTGCTCAATGTCATCAATTATCAGAGAAATACAAATTAAAGCTCCAGTAAGATATAATCTGACTCCAGTTAAAATGATTTCTTTTTTCTCAAAAGACAGAGCATAACAAATGCTAGAAATGATGTCGAAAAAAGGCAAACTTCGTAAATTGCTGGTAGGAATGTAAACTAGTAAAATCACTGTGGAGACCAGTTTTGAGGTTCTTCAAAAAACTGAAAACAGACCTACCATATGATACAGCAATCCCACTGCTAGATATATATCACATATAGATAGATTATAGATAGACAGATATCTCCTATATATATATCTCATACATATATATCTCAAATATATATATATCTCAAATAGGATATATATATCTCCTATATATATATATCTCAATTTTTTAATTTTTTTTAAATTTTTTTATTATTATAATTTAGGTTTTAGGGTACACGTGCACAATGTGCAGGTTTGTTACATATGTATCCATGTGCCATGTTGGTTTGCTGTACCCATTAACTCGTCATTTAGCATTAGGTATATCTCCTAATGCTGTCCCTCCCCCCTCCCCTCACCCCACAACAGTCCCCAGAGTGTGATGTTCCCCTTCCTATTTGAGAGATATATATATATATATATATCTCTCAAATATATATATATATCTCTCAAATAGGATATATATATCTCCTATATATACACATATCTCAAATAGGATATATATATCTCCTACATATATATCTCCTATATATATATATATCTCAAATAGGATATGTATATCTCCTATGTATATATCTCAAAATATATATATCTCAAATAGGATATATATATCTCCTATATATATATCTCCTATATATATCTCAAATAGGATATATATATCTCCTATATACATATATATATCTATATATATATCTCAAATAGGATATATATGTCTCCTATATATATATCTCTAAAATAGGATATATATATCTCCTATATATATATATCCTATTTCTTCCTTAGATTTGAAGTTTCTAGTGATTATTTCTGCAAATAAGCTTTATGTCTCATTCTCTTTATCTCTCTTCTCTTTCTGAAAATTTTACAGTATATAACTTGGTCTGCTTGATAACGTCTCATAAATCACTTAGACATTCTTCACTCTTTTTCATTCTTTTCCCTCTTTTGACCAGTTTTAAAAATTCATTTACTCTTCTTCTGCTTGTTCAAGTTTGCTGTTTAACAACTCTAGTATTCTTTTCAATCCAGTTGTTATATTTTTCAGCGCTAAAATTTCTGTTTTTAAAAAACATTATTTCTACCTCTCTGTTGATATTCTAATTTTTTCCATGCATTTTCTTCATGAGGTCATTGAGCATCATGAAGACAGTTATTTTGAGTGTTTTTTCAGGTGGTTTATTTTTAGTCTTATTTTTTTTTGTTATTTTTTTTAATTTCACTTTTTTATTTTTTTAAATTTTTTTATTATTATACTTTAGGTTTTAGGGTACATGTGCACAATGTGCAGGTTTGTTACATATGTATCCATGTGCCATGTTGGTTTGCTGTACCCATTAACTCGTCATTTAGCATTAGGTATATCTCCTAATGCTGTCCCTCCCCCCTCCCCCCACCCCACAACAGTCCCCAGAGTGTGATGTTCCCCTTCCTGTGTCCATGAGATCTCATTGTTCAATTCCCACCTATGAGTGAGAACATGCGGAGTTTGGTTTTTTGTCCTTGCGATAGTTTACTGAGAATGATGTTTTCCAGTTTCATCCATGTCCCTACAAAGGACATGAACTCATCATTTTTTATGGCTGCATAGTCTTCCATGGTGTATATGTGCCACATTTTCTTAATCCAGTCTATCGTTGTTGGACATTTGGGTTGGTTCCAAGTCTTTGCTATTGTGAATAGTGCCGCAATAAACATACATGTGCATGTGTCTTTATAACAGCATGATTTGTAGTCCTTTGGGTATATACCCAGTAATGGGATGGCTGGGTCAAATGGTATTTCTAGTTCGAGATCCCTGAGGAATCACCACACTGACTTCAACAATGGTTGAACTAGTTTACAGTCCCACCAACAGTGTAAAAGTGTTCCTATTTCTCCACATCCTCTCCAGCACCTGTTGTTTCCTGACTTTTTAATGATGGCCATTCTAACTGGTGTGAGATGGTATCTCACTGTGGTTTTGATTTGCATTTCTCCGATGGCCAGTGATGATGAGCATTTTTGCATGTGTTTTTTGGCTGCATAAATGTCTTCTTTTGAGAAGTGTCTGTTCATGTCCTTCGCCCACTTTTTGATGGGGTTGTTAAAAGGTATTCAATTAGGAAAAGAGGAAGTCAAATTGTCCCTGTTTGCAGATGACATGATTCTGTATCTAGAAAACCCCATTGTCTCAGCCCAAAATCTCCTTAAGCTGATTAGCAACTTCAGCAAAGTCTCAAGATACAAAATCAATGTACAAAAATCACAAACATTCTTGTACACCAATCACAGACAAACAGAGAGCCAAATCATGAGTGAACTCCCATTCAAAATTGCTTCAAAGAGAATCAAATACCTAGGAATCCAACTTACAAGGGATGTGAAGGACCTCTTCAAGGAGAACTACAAACCACTGCTCAGTGAAATAAAAGAGGATACAAACAAATGGAAGAACATTCCATGCTCATGGGTTGGAAGAATCAATATCGTGAAAATGGCCATACTGCCCAAGGTAATTTATAGATTCAATGCCATCCCCATCAAGCTACCAATGACTTTCGTCACAGAATTGGAAAAAACTACTTTAAAGTTCATGTGGAACCAAAAAAAGCCCGCATCGCCAAGTCAATCCTAAGCCAAAAGAACAAAGCTGGAGGCATCACGCTACCTGACTTCAAACTATACTACAAGGCTACAGTAACCAAAACAGCATGGTACTTTTACCACAACAGAGACATAGATCAATGGAACAGAACAGAGCCCTTAGAAACAATGCCACATATCTACAACTATCTGATCTTTGACAAACCTGACAAAAACAAGAAATGGGGAAAGGATTCTCTATTTCATAAATGGTGCTGGGAAAACTGGCTAGCCACATGTAGAAAGCTGAAACTGGATCCCTTCCTTACACCTTATTCAAGTGGTTTATATACAGCTTTTCTTTAGGGTTGATTTCTGGAAATTTCTTTGATAGGGCGATGTTTTCTTCTTTCTTCATATGACTTGTGACTTTGTGTTGGAAGCTGTCCCTTTGAAAACAAATAAACAAATAAACCTCCCTTAATAGTTATGAACTGGCTTTATACAAGCAAAGATCTTTATTGGTTAGCCCATCTAGAGATTCTGGATGCTTCTCAACCCTTTTCTGTGGATGCATGTTCTCTAGAACTATGCATGTACATATTCATTTGGAGGAATTTACTAGCTTATTACTCCAATAGTATTCTGTTTGGTGCTGTCTATAGTATTTCAGGCTTTCTCAAATGCCACAATCTGCCTACATCTCTTTTGTTCTCATCAGTCCCCAGGATTCTAGAGTATGCCTGCGATAAGTGCTCTGAGTCAGACAAAGCAGAAGAAAACACCTTGGGGAGCCCTTGAAAAGCTGAACTGCTGGAAAAATGCTCCACTCTTCTCTTTCCTCTAGAAATGGAGAGTCCATCCAGCTGCATTGGCCTCTGCTGTATTGCATATCCTCTTAAGCAACAGCAAGTCACTCAGCTATCTTTTGTTCTCAGTGGTCTCCAGGCATCTAGAGTATACTAGGTTCTGTTCTGTCAGCACTGAGAGAGGCAACCAATCTCTTGGGCAGCCCACACAACAAGCTGGAACATCGGACACGTGCTTTAAGTCCATGCCTCCCCAAAAAGAAAATTAACGGTTGGAAGTTTTCTCCCACTTTTGCACTGAACTGGTGAATGGACTATAGTGAGTGCATGCTAATCCAAATCATTGCTTTTTCTTTCATCATCCTCAACTCTGGCACTTTTTCTTATCAACACTTAGATTCAGGCAAAACATCAATGAGTCCCTTGAGTAGGTCCCTAAAATCTAAGTGTTAGCCATATCTTTCAGTCTTTTCTTTCCTTCCCCAGGGAGAAGCTGGAATCTGGAGTCTTCTCTAAATTGTGCTACTCTCAGATAGGGGAAGGGACTATGGTGAATGATTACGTGTTAGATCAAGTTGTCATCTTTATTCTCAGCAGTTTCCTACTTGACACACTTTCCTTTCAGCACTTAGAATCAAGCAACATAGAAGCCAGCTCCTCAGCCAGCACCCCACTCAGACAAAAGTCAGAACATTGAATGTATGGTCTAGTATTCTCTTTTCCTCCCCAGGGAAAAGACAAGAGCTCAGAGATCACTCTCTCTCAATCATATCATACTGTGCCTTGAGGAAGAATTATGATTAGTGCCAGGAATTTCTCTAGCAGTGTCAGTTGGGCTGGTTTCACCTTCATTTGGTGTGCACTCTCAACTGGCTTTGAAATTCTCAAACAAAGCATTAGTTCATGTGCTACTGTTGAGTTGGTGTTTACTTGGGAAGAAGGAGGGTTTGTGGTTTTTTTTATTCTACCACCTTTTAAATTCATTTTAAGTGGCTAATTTTATCATTGATTTTTTAAACTAACATTTAGAGAGTACTCCACCCACTGTTTATTAAATCAAATTAGTAAAGTTTTTAGAAATGAGTCATGACTGGAAATCATTGCACTCTGCCCTATAGTTAATGGCATCCTCTAAAGTCTATCAATACTTCAAATAATTACATATGCACTGTAAAACACACTTCTAGATAACTCTCTTAAGGTTGAAAAATGCTAAAATGAGTAGTCTACCTAAAACATGCTGGTTATATTACATGATAATTTTTATATAGGTCTTTATTTGGCTCTTTATTGGTAATTCATATGAAAGGAATTAAATATTAAGGCAATATTATTTTTTCCGAAAATAAATTCAGGGAAAGAAATAAGGCAATAAATTCTCTAATTGTTTTTGTAGCTAGAGTCCTAAATAATATAAACACTGGAGTAATACAATTTTTAGTGCTGTGAAAATGCATAGTTTAAGAAACAATTTTTCTATTAAAATGTTTCCAACAGCTTTCAAAATGTTTTAATTAAAAGTTAGTATTATTTTAGGCCAATCATAAAACAATTATACCCTATATTTACAATCATGTATAATATAAAGTAGAAAGTAAAACTTGATCATTTAGGAGATCTAGCTTGGTCCTGGAATTTAAATCAGCCAAGTAAAGTCTTCTAAACATGTGTATGAGTTGTAGAAAATGACCACATGAAACTTACATGGCAAGATACTAGAAGGGTTAGGGGAAATTACAGCAATACTAAAGGGATAATATTTTAGCCAAAATAAAGGAGCAAAGTCAAAAAGTGGCTTAAAAAGTATAAATTATTCATGATGCAGGTGGTATATAAAATATAAATGAATATAAATAGACAGAACACAAATAAAATATGTAATAGTAACTATTAAAATTAAACAAAAGAATGTAATGTTGGCATTTTAACTATGTTAATCTAAGACTATTCACCAATCAGAAAATAAATTTAAGTGTATTCTGATTTAATGATTCCATATGTTTATGATTTCTTAGAGGTTTCTTTTTAGTATTCCCATCCAAGGGTCTGCCAGTGAACACCAAATTGTCCTGCTGACTATCAGTTGACAAGGCCCTTAGCCAATGAAACATCATTAGATTGCAGTGTTATATCTATGGAATAATGTTCCTGATCCTTAGGGCACAACATTGTTTTTTGCAGCTTGTAAACTCTGCTATTTTTTTCCCAAATGGAAGCTTTCATGGGGTCATATATATGAGAAAAAAATTTTTTATATGTTCTTGTTTTCAGCCCAAAGGGTTTGTTCTTTGTTTAGAAGCTTTCAAGTTTTTTACTCCTCTAGGGAGATTCTCTTTCATATTTCTATATGAGTCTTTTAGAATTTTCAGGAATGGGCCTGGAGAGAAGAGAGATGGAAGGAGAGAAGAGAGATGGAAGGAGAAAAGAAAAAAATCATTTATTTAAATAAAATCTTTTGAAAATGTGATTCTAAACATTCAGTTCACAATATATTCCACAAACTCACCTTTTTTCGTATTTTTTTCAGTTTTGGTAAGAAAATAAACTGACAAACCCAGCTATTTAACTGCTTAGTGGTCTACTGAGGTTTGGATAAAACAGAGAGAGAATAACATGAAGAAGTACCAGCTGCATTCAAATATATTTGTTGTCAGGGTAGTTACAAAATTTATTTTCATGGAGCTTCTGAAATATAACTCTAGTATATAAGGGCTATACTAATGTAAAATGCCTAATTTAAAAGGACATTTGCAGATAATTAAAAAGAAAATTGGTGTGTATTTCTATTTTGGATTTCTTTATTAAATTTTAATTAACTGAAATCAGAAATAACCAATAACATTAAATCGTTTACAGCTCTGTAATACTGGATAAACACAGTTTAGGTCTCTGTAATACCAGGTGGCCATGGACCACCCCACACCCACCCGCCAACTCAACCCTCAAAATAGGAGAAAATTTCCAACTATTGCACTGTGGCAGAGCATAGTATCTTATGGGAGAACAATATAAATTTTAAAAATATTTTTTTAAACTCTCATACTAAAACCAAACAAGAACAGAAAGTGAAAAGAAATCTCATTTATAAACTCAATGTAAATAAATCCTAGATGAAGGAAGCATAAGTCAACTGCATATCAAAGAATAATGTGTAATATACAAATGCAGTGCCTTCCTACTCATTGCTAATGCTATTGCACATTACTTTTTAGTGGCCAAATGTAACAGAGACAGTGGTTCAGTTGTAGTCCTTGCCTGGTGGAATCACAACATTCTCAATTCACATAACAAGCCATCCAGGGAATGAAATCCCCTATCTCCCAATATATGTGCTAGTCTTGGCAATAAAATACACAGGTAGAGAACAATACAAATGGGGATCTAGTAAAAGTGTTTTGTCTATTTAAAGTTTCTTTACAGAGTTACTAAGAAAAATGACAGGTCAAAAGAACCACATATGCTTGTTTGAATTGACAGTTATTCAAAACCACAACTTCCATGTTCTTTTTTTCCTCTTTTGAAGTCAACTCAATTTCAAACCAGTACCTACTACAGGTAAACCAGTATCTACTACAGGTAAACCAGTGTAACAGCCAGCATATTTCCCTAATGCTGTCCACCGTCACGCCCACGTCATTACAATACAGTCTCCTTTGGCATTTCAACTCAGGCTATTTACTACGAGCTTCTTCTCTGTTAACCTCTATTCATTAAGCACATCTTACTCTTGCTGAAACAGTAATTATTACCATTCACGTGAAGAACAAGACAATGTCATCAAAACTGGCATTACTATTTAGTTTGTACTTTCAGAAATAATCAATGCTTTAAAGATAACATAAGAAGAATAAAATTTGGAAAAGAAGAGATGAACATTCATGGTAGAAATCTTGATAAAGAAAAGTGAATCAAGTGAATGGGAAATAGAAATAAGGCAAGAGTTCATCAGATTACCACGTGCAAGATCAATAAACTAAACTTAGTTGATTTTTGTATGTTTACTGGGAGTAGAGTTACCATAAAATGCAAAATGCTCAATTACATTTGAATTTAACATAACCAATGAATAAATTGCTACTATAAATGTAACCTACATACTGCATGGGGACATACTTATACTAAAAAATTATCCATTGTTGCTAAATATGGCAATCTTAATTGTGAAAAATATCATACATACTTATGAATATATGAACATATTTCAAAATATACATGTTTGTATAAAAATAAATACTTGTGTCCTGTGCCCCACACACAGCTTAAAAATAGAACACTGACAAACATTTTAAATTTCATTCTTTGCTTTTATAAATATTATAACCTCATCTCTCCACCTCTAGATGACAAATATACCAAAATAATTATTTTCATGCTTTTTAATATCAGCTTACCAGACTCAAATATATTTCTACATAATGTATTATTCACATTTACCTGTTTATAAAAATATTATAATAATGTTCTGTACTGGTTATATTATTAATTTTTGGTGAAGGCATTCATACATACTGAAGCATGCTCCTGTATTTCATTATTCCATGCAATCCAACATATACCTTGAACATGCCAAAAGTTATTAATGTACTATGCTGCTTATAAGAATATGTAATTTATGATTTATTTGGAATATATTATTTTACTAAGTTTTATACAAGACTGTATATATTATATATTCATAATATACAATATATAAAATCCAAGATATACATATACATATAAATTTATATCTATACCTATAATTTTATATACAGTATCTTCCCCCCTTATCCATGGGGAATACCTTCCAAGACCGCCAGTGGATGCCAGAACTGTAGATAGTATTAAACCCTAAATATACTGTTTTTCCTGTAGATACGTATCTATGATAAAGTTTAATTTACACATTAGGCACAATAAAAGATGAACAATAATAAAAATAGAATAATTATATATATGAATAAATGCTATGGGAACGGGGTCTCTTTCTCTTTTTCAAAATATCTTGTTGTACTGCACACTTAGATGTGTAGTACAATAAGATATTTCCTTGTTATGATGTCAGATGACACAAGGCCTATGTGATGTGATGAAGTGAGGTGAATGAGGTAGGCATTGTAGCATTAGGCTACCATTCACCTTCTTACAATAGTCACAAAGAGATCATCTGCTTTGAGTGATCCTGCATCATCGAGCTGTGATGATGTTGATGATGCTGATGACTAATAGGCGAGTAATGTACACAGTATGGATACACTAAATGAAAGAATGACTCATGTCTCGGGTGGGACAAAGCACCCACAACATGAGTCATCACATGGTACAGTGTTTCTTCAGGGTATTCAGAATGGCACACAATTTAAAACTTACGAATTGTTTATTTATTGAATTTTCTATTTAAAAATTTCAAACTGCAGTTGACTGTGGTAAACTTAAACTGGAGAAAGTGAAACTGTGGGTAAGAATACGTTTTGCATCTGTGTATCCTGACAATTTCAAGGAACACACATTAAAATTAGCTTATTAACGTATGCACATGTTTAACTTCATTGGATATTATCTTAGTATGTTCAGGCTGCTGTTAAAAGAAAAAAAAACCTGGGTAGCTTACAAATAACATACATTTATTTATTTTTTAAATTTTATTATTATTATATTTAAGTTTTAGGGTACATGTGCACAAGGTGCAGGTTTGTTACATATGTATACATGTGCCATGTTGGTGTGCTGCACCCATTAACTTGTCATTTAGCATTAGGTATATCTCCTAATGCTATCCTTCACCCCTCCCCCCACCCCACAACCGTCCCCCGTGTGTGATGTTCCCCTTCCTGTGTCCATGTGTTCTCACTGTTCAATTCCCACCTATGAGTGAGAATATGAGGTGTTTGGTTTTTTTGTCCTTGCGATAGTTTGCTGAGAATGATGGTTTCCAGTTTCATCCATGTCCCTACAAAGGACATGAACTTATCATTTATTTTTTACAGTTCTGGATGCTGGGAAGCCTAAGATCATGGAAAAGGTAAATTTAAAGTCTGGTTAGGGTCCACTTTCAGGTTTATAGATGGTGCCTTCTAGCTGTGTCGTCACATGAGGAAAGGCATTAGAGGTCTCTTTGGGGCCTTTTCAAAAGGCAGTATGGAAACACACACACACACACACACACACACACACACACACACACGAATAGCCAAGGCACTTGTGAGAAAAAGAACAAAGAGTTATACATTACTAGATTTCAAACTATACTATAAAGCCATAGTAATTAAAATAACCAATGTGGTATTGGAAAAAAAAATACACACTGACCAGTAGAACAGAATAAAGAGCTCAGAAATGAACCCACCCATGTAGGATCAGCTGACTTTCAACAAAGGTGCCAAAAATACGCTGTTGAAAAAGGACAGTCTCTTTAATAAATTGTCTTGAAAAAATATCATTTCCACATGCAGAAGAAAGAAATTAGACCCTTACCTCACACTATATAAAAAATCAACTCAAGATGAATTAAAGACTTAAACATAAAACCAAAAACTCTAAAAGTACTAGAAAAAAACATAGGGGAAGAACTACATGACATTGGTCTGAGCAATGATATTTTGTATTTGACTCCAAAAATGTTGGTAACAAAAGCAAAAATAGACAAATGGGATTACATCAAACTAAACAACTTCTGCACAGCAAAGGAAACAACTATGTTGAGGTAATTGTTAATCTAAACATTAGGAAAATGCAAATTAAAATTACAGTGAGATATAATCGTATTCTATCGGCATGGCTTTTATCATAATGACAAGAGTTAAGAAGTGTTGGTGAGGTGAGGATGTGGAGAAAAGGGAACCTTTCTACGCTGTTGGTGGGAATGTAAATTAGTACAGCCATTATGGAAAGCACTATGACGTTTTCTCAAAAAAATAAAAATAGAATTATCACATGATCCAGCAAATCCTCTTCTGGTTTACCTAAAATATTTGAAATCAATTTGTCAAAGAGATGCCTACACTCTCATGTTTACTGCAGCACTGCTTGCAACAGCTAAGGAAAGTAATCAACCTAAGAGTCCATTAGTAGATAAATGGATAAAGGCCAGTCACGGTGGCTCACACCTGTAATTCCAACACTTTGGGAGGCCAAGGCGGGTGGATCATGAGTTCATGAGATCGAGACCATCCGGCCAACATGGTGAAACTCCGTCTCTACTAAAAATGCAAAAATTAGCTGGGCGTGGTGGTGTGTGCCTGTAGTCCCAGCTACTCGGGAGGCTGAGGCAGGAGAATCGCTTGAACTCAGGAGGCAGAGGTAGCAGTGAGCTGAGATCGCGCCGCTGCACTCTAGCCTGGTGACAGTGAGACTCCGTCTCAAAAAAAAAAAAATAGATAAATGAATAAAGAGCATTTGGTATAGATTCACTATGGAATACTATTCAGCCTTAAAAAAGAAGGAAGTTCTATCATTTACAATAACATGGATAAAATTGGAGAACATTGTTCTAAGCAAAATCAGTCAGGCACATAAAGACCACTATTGAATGTTCTCACTTACATGTGGAATCCAAAACAATTCAAACTCATAGAGGCAGAGAATGGAATGGTGGTTATAGAGGTTGGAGTGTGGGGTAATGGGTTTATGACTGTCAAAGGATATGAAATTTTGGTGAAGCAGGAGGAATATGTTTTCCATTTTCAGAGTTCTAGTGCACAGTAAACAGTCAATAACATTGCACATTTCAGAATTGTTAAGAGAGTAAATTTTAAATGTTCTACTCACAAAAAACTTAAGTATTTGTGGTGATAGATATGTTAACTAGCTTGATTTAATTATCCCACATTGTATACATAAATTACAACATCACATTGTACCCCATAAATTTATACAATTATAAGTTGTCAATTTACAATAATAAAAATAAATATAAGGCATTAATATCATTCATGAGGGTTCTACCTCCATGGACCAATCACTGACGAAAATCCCAATTTTCTTTTGAAAAGACATAAAAATTGAGCCTGTAGCCCCAGAGTAAACTCTCACTCCTTCCACCACAAGAGGACACAGACACATCTAGAAGGTGAAATTATAAAGGCACTAATGTCATTAATGAATGTTCTACACTCATGACCTAATCGCTTCCCAAAGTTCCCCCCATTTCCAAATATCGTCACGCTCGGGGTAGAATTTAAACATACAAGTATTTAGTTTATTGCAAATAATTAACTTTATTTTTCGAAACTTTTTGCATCAATTTACACTACTAATACATTTGTGTTAGTGAATGTTGTGCCACATCCTCAATATTGCATTTCTTCATGCAACAATATTTATTGAATGCCTTTTATATACCAGGCATTGTTTTAATTACTACTTTTCTTTAAATAAGCTTTTTATTTTAGGATAGTCCTAAATTTACAGAAAAGTGACAAAAATAATACAGACAACTCTAGTTTTTCCTTCTCCCTTGTTCTCCTCAGAGACACATATTTTCAGATCTGCCAACCTGGTAAACATAAAATGGTATTTTATTTTATTTTGATCTTCCCTAAATACTACTATGCTAAGATATCTTTTGTAAGATATCTTACACAAAAGATACCTTAGTATAGTAGCATTTAGTATTCAGTATACTAATAATTAAAGTATACCGAATACTGTATATATACACTATATATGTATATACAGTATATATACATATATACAGTATATATACATATCATATATGTATATATATACAGTATATATACATATCATATATGTATATGTACATATATTGTATATGCATATATATTGTGTATATATACAGTATTCAGTATACTGAATACATTATATATACACACAAAAAAAGATAGTTTAGTAATATTTAATATTTATGCATTTTATGACTTGAGACTTAGTTCTATTGGTTTGTCTTTTTATTCTTCATTTATGAAATTATATAAAGAATATAAATCTTTTTCAGTTAATTTTTTGCAACACCTTTTCCTGGTTTATCATGTGTCTTTTTTAATTTTGTGTTTAAAAAATGTTAAGGGCCGGGCACGGTGGCTCATGCCTGTAATCCCAGCACTTTGGGAGGCCGAGGCTGGCGGATCACGAGGTCAGGAGATCGAAACCATCCTGGTTAACACGTTGAAACCCCGTCTCTACTAAAAACACAAAAAATTAGCCGGGCGAGGTGGCGGGCACCTGCAGTCCCAGCTACTCGGGAGGCTGAGGCAGGAGAATGGCGTGAACCCCGGGGGGCGGAGCCTGCAGTGAGCTGAGATCGCGCCACTGCACTCCAGCCTGGGCGGCAGCGAGACTCTGTTTCAAAAAAAAAAATTTTTTTTAAATATTTGTCTCTCCATATTATTATCATGAACACATTTTCTAATGCTGAATAAACCTTGCTTATCTGAAATAAACTAACTGATCACGATGTACCACGTTGTATATGTATGGAGATATTCAGTTTGTTAATATTTGTTAAGTATTTTCATCCATATTTATGAGTGTCCTTGTCTGATGTAGGTGCCAAGGATGTTAGCAACATGTAAGTTGGAGAGTGTTTACTTTGCTGTACGTAAGATTAAAAGTACTTGCTTCTTGAAAATTTAATAGAATTTGAATTTAAAATGATTTAGGCTTTTTTGTGTGTGTGGGGAGATTTTAAACCCAATACTACAATTCAGATATCCTACCTTTTTTCGTGAGCATATTTTGGTTATTTACATTTTCTCAAATCTTTTACATTTTACCCATTTTATAATATATTGATATGTAGTTATTTATGATATTATGTTGCTATCATTTTTTATGATACTATATTTTAAACGTTAAAAAGTATTGTCAGTATTTATCTTCTGCCTTGTACTTTTTCAATTGGTCATATAAATGGTAGATTACTCAGTGATATTATTCTTTCCAGACAATAACATTTTATTATCATTGATTTTTTAATGATAATTGTGTTTCACTTATTTGTGCTCTTATTTCTATCCTTCTGTATTATGTGAATTATCTCTTTCTTTCTTTCATTTTAGTATGCCAACTCTTTAAGTTAGATACCAGCTTATTCATGTTTAACCTGTCTTTCTTTTTAATGAAGGTATTCAACAGTATGTATCTATCTGTAAATATTTCTGTAGCTGCATTACCATGCATTTTGGTGTATAGTATTTTGTCATTCCATTCTAAGTGTACTTTTATATTCAAACCCATTATGACTTTACTCATAAATTATTTAGATGTGTGTTTTATTAAAATGTAAAATGCATAAGCTCTTCTAATTTTTTTTCTATTCATTATATTTAACACTGTCATGGCCAGTAAATGTGATATGTATTCTACCAAGTCCTCAAAATATGCCTGCTTTATGATTTAGAATGTGATCAATATTCTAGAGTGCACCATGATACCAAAAGAAATATGTAATGACATGTTTTTGTGTTTGAAAGAGAGAGAGAGGGATAGAGAAAAACTACGTCTATCTATTGTATATGTTGCTATTGGTCTGCTTGATATTTGACTAACCAAGAGAAATAACATAAACATTCACCATTATTATGAATTTCTCAACTTATCTTTCTACTTTGGGCTCTACTGAAGCTATTTTATTAAAGGAATGTTGGTGAATATATGTGGATTTCTTTTATTCTATTTTCACATTTAATTTCTCCCACATTTCTCTCACTTGCCCTCTTCATGCTTCATGTTTCTTTCTATCGGATTCATTCAGATTTTTTTAATGGTTTCCTCTTTTATCTTTCTCCTCGTTATGAGATCGATTTCTGTTAACTTAGTGATTACCTTTAAAATTATCTTATTTATATTTAAGAGTCCTATAGACATTCTTCCCCTTCCCCCAGCCAAATACTTTAGAATTATTTGAATCAGAATGCCACATTTAGTGTGTTGTTCATTAAAATAACTCCACAATACAAAAACTATTTCTTTATTATTATAAAATCAGTTTTGGCTTTATATATATATAAATTATATATATAAAATATATATTATTCAGATATATATATATATTTATATATATCTGTTTCCACAAATTTACCATTTAAAAAATAACCATTTAGTATCTCAGGTTCTTTTACTATGATCATTTTTCTTCTTTCTGATGTACATTTTAGAACTATCTTTAATGATGATAATATTTTTGTTGGAAAAATGTCTGTGATTTGTTCCACATGGTAAATGATATTTAGCTGAGATTACATCTCTTAGCTGACAGTATTTTTTTCTCAGTATTTTCTGTATCTTGTTCCATTATCCTCTACACTTGCTGTAGACATTCTACTGTCAGTTTTTATTTCTTTGTAGAAAACATTTTTTCTTACTCTTTTTAATTTCTAAACATTTTATTTTCCACAGATATTGAGAAAATAAATTTTTATTAAAAATAATAAAATAACATATCTTCTTTATCTGTAGTGTTTTCCAGTTTAAGTCTCGTAAGTCTAAATATGTATTTCTCACTCACCCTTCTTGGGTAATTTTTGTTTAACCAAAAGATAATGATTCCCAGTTGAAGGAAATTCAAAGTCTGGAAATGAAGAAGACATTAATACAATATTTATATTTCTATATTATATAATTGGTTTAATGTAACAGCATTATTTTTAATATTTAAATAGATTCAATTTTAAAATTTTATTTTTAATTTTAGAATAAAATTTAAATATTATTTTGAATGTTGTGAAGGCGAATATAGCAACTTTGCTCTGTAGAACAGGGTAATAGAAGGAACCTCATATAGATAGATTCATTAGACAGGATTTTCAGCATCTTTCCTTTGGAAATTAGAAACCGGACATGAGATGCCTCAATACCATTGACAAGATTAATACATTTGTGTATAAATCTAATTGCAGCCATGGGAATAGATTAGAGTTCCTAAAAACTTCTGCAGAGTAAAAAGAGAAGGCTTCTAGGAAAGAAGTGAGGATTCATAGGACTACAGAGTGAAAAGAAAGTTAAAAGTTCTGTCGAGAAATAAATTAAGAGAACAGTATATCCATCAAAGAAAAGAGAAGAGAGATTTTTTTATCAAGGCAGGGAATATTCAAAGGGAGGATAGAAAGCAAATAAAGACTGGGAGGCTCTTTTTGACCTACTTCTCAGGAAAAATTCTTTTGATTTGAGTAGAAAATTCTAGGTGGATAATAAAAACAAAAATGTGGGTTTTCTAGATAAACAGAAAGGTTGTACATCATGTACAAATCTTCAGATCTGTTCATTACTTTACAAAGATTTATCTTCCAAAGTGTGACCTGTGGGCCAGCAACATGTGTAAACTTAGAAACTTTTTGGCCCCATTCTAGAACAAAAAAAAATGCATGAGAAAATCTAGGGTAGGGTCCATCCGTTTGTATTTTAACAAGTTCTTTAGGTGATTCTGATGCCCAGTGAAGGTAGTGAGCCCCTGCTTTAATAAAAAGCAATAGCATTTGCCTATTTTCTCAAACAAGTGTCTTGCTGTAGAATGATAAACATTACATTTTTCTCATGTTCCATGTTTAGTAAGCCATTGAAACTTTTCAAGTCTACATTTTAATATATTTTGAACTTATCTTTCACTTTCCATTTTCTATTTAATTGCCTCATTTTGGGAATGTAGCATCTTTGGCTGCCTACAATGATCATAAATTTGTGTTACATCTAAATTATTGTTTTAAACATTCTTGCATTGACATTAATGTCTGATAAGTAATTTCTTAAATTAAGGATGCATATATATCACAAAAAAATTTAAGATGGGTATTTGTTATGCATCTTAAGAGACAGTACAGCATCAGTTCCTTTGAAATCATTCATGTGCTTATCACTAAACATATTCTCCTGTAGCTAGAAATAATAATTGTTTCAAATATATTACTTATCATTACCTTATTCATTTTTATTGTACTTCTATATGTGTAGCTCTGTTACATATAGGCATACAAATAGAAACATAAATAGAAAAATAAAATATACTGGTATGTAGAACATCCAGTGTGTAGCTGATGTGGAGGAAACATTCTATAATTTATAATCTGCAGAGCAATTAGGTCCACCATTTAAGATTTAGATTTAGATTCAAAATTTGTAAGACTTAGATTCAAAATTTAGATTCAAAATTTGTCTTTGCTACTTGGTAACTAGTTAATCTTAGGAATATCCCACAATCTTTTGAGCCTCAATGTCCTCATCAGTAAAATGAGTATAATATTACCTGGCTAAGATTTCTGCATGGATAACTGAGTTAACAAGCATAGAACATTTGGATAATTTTCTAAGAGAATTACTATGAATGGTATATGGGCTCAGTAACAAATCTTGATTGACAGATAGATACAAAGAAGTGGGACTGACTGATCTCAGAGCATTCACTATTGCAACCCCTGCTCCTAGCAGAGTGCCTGAGTACTTAATAACTGTTGCTGAAAAATACATTTCACCACTCGTGTCTTTTCCATTATTCTTCAATGACACATAACATTGTTTGGCATTGAATAAAATATATTTCTCCTCATACCAGTGAGGCTGAGTACTTTTTCAATGCTTTCTTGTTGTTGGAATGCATCTTTTTATCCTTCTACAGTTTTTTAAATAAAACTTTTGAAATTATTTATATTTTACAGAAATATGCACAGATCCTAAATGAGCAACTTGATGACTTTTCACAGAGTGTGAATTGTATAATCACCACCTAAATTAAGAAATCAAATACTGCCAGAACCCAGGGTATCATGTTGTCTCAACTTACAGTAATTATTTCGCTTTTCTTCAAAGATAAACATTAATAATTGTTTATGTTTTCAAATTCACATACTATGTATTTTTTGTGTCTGGCCTCTTTCATTTGTTAGTTTATTTGAGATTAATTCACATTGCGGATTATAGAAAGAGTTAGCTATCTCTATACAATATTATAACAATTATATTCCATAATTTATCAATTTTGAAACAGTTTACAACTAATGTTCACTACAAAACTAAACCTGTTATAAACTTTCTTACGCATATCTTTCGGGATTATGTGTGTAAACACATTTTTTTGGGTACGTAAATAGGAATGGAATTGCTGCACCTTTGGATTTGCTTATGTTTTGATTTATTATATATATTACCAGTTTTCCAAAGTGATTTTGAAACATTTTATTTGTCTATAGGTGCATTTATTTTGCCTTTATCATTAAATACTAATTTAACTTTGAGTTCTTTGAATGTATTATTTCTGTGCCTTCTTTTTGCTATGGAGAAATCTGCTGTCAATCAATCTAATTGTTTCTTTATTGGCAATCTTTTTTTCTATTTTTATAAATACAATTGACCCTGGAACAAAATGGGTTTGAACTGCGTGAGTCCACTTATGCACCTATATCTGATCTTTTATATTCCCAGGATGTGAAGCTCACAGATATAGAAGGCCAACTTTTTGTATGCACACATTCAGCAGTGTTGAGTACTGGACTTGCTTGTGGTGGATTTTGGTATACACAAGGGTCCTAGAACAGTCCCCCACATGTGACGACCAAGGGACAACTTACCATATTTTGTCGTTTTACTACAACATATCTAATGATTTTGTAAGAATCTTAAACCTGAGGGTGCATATCTTCCAATAGTTCTAGTAAAGACCCTAAGATTTCTATCAAAATAGCATCCATTTTAAGTATCTACATTCTTTCAGTTTCTAACTCCCATTATTCAAAGCATATCTTATTCTTTTTCCAATGTCTCTTATCCCTTCTCTTGTTTTACACCTATCTACATTTTGCTTGTTTATTTTTCTGTTTAAAGTATCCATTGACGTTTCTATTTCAATGGCTTCTCCGTTTTTGCCATTTTTAATTTTTTAAGGTTATTTTCACATCTTCCTGGCTATTTGTTGTTTTTTCATTCAAAAATTTTAATTCCATCTTATATTTATTTTGTCATAGTAAATGTACTTTTACATAATATTTATCTGAGATGGTCGTCTGACTTTTTGTCATGAATAATTCTGCCACAAGCACTTGCACACTCTGGTTAATGTTTAATTCATGTTGAGACTATAAATTCCTCAAAGCTTCATCTTGAAAATATAGTGAGCCCTGGCTTCCATCCCTCTAGAGAGGTTTTTACATTTGTTTCCATTAGGTGTCCTGGAACATTAGTAAGAGAAACAATTTTCTTAGGGTATTTTCTCATTTTAAGGGTTCTAACATGAATGGGAAGCTAACACAAATAAGAGTATTTGCATATGCTTGAGAAATAACTTTAAGAAAAAACAAAATTAGCACTCAGACCAAAGCCAAGAGAGGCTTTTTTTCGTCTTCCATTTCTAATGATACCTTTTTTTTCAGTCCAGCCCTTCTCTACATATGACATTATTCACATGACCTGGATTTATATAAAGATCTCAATTATAACTTCCTTCTCGAAATTGCCCAAGGCCTTCTCCTGCATTGTATAACCCCCCATTTCCACATTCCCTAGGTACAGTAATTGGCACGTATCCCCAAGGAAGGCAAACCTTAGCATTTACTGATAACTCTGATTGCTTGTTTTTCTCTTTCTCCAGCCTTGGAAATGTTCAGTACTTCCTTCTGAACTCAGTTATGAGGTGATCTTAAAAAGCTGCGTTTTTTTGAAGCATTTTAGTTTTTTGTAATAGAGGCTTTTCTGGCTCTGTAGCCCATAAATATTTCCAGAGATATAATACTCTTAATAGTCTTAAGAGTCTTTAGAAATCAAATGATTTCTCACTTTTCTTGCTATTCTGGGGTAAACAAAATGTCAAGTAAATAATAGCCAATAAATATATATCAAGTCCTTATTGAGAGAAAAGATAAACGACCTGATTTATTTAGGGAACCACTTATAGGTCAGTAATGGTAGAGAATAACATGAAGGCTGGGATCATCAGAGGTAAATATCAAGAAATAGGTAGCAATGTGATGAAAATAAGTCTTTTATGTAATTTAAGCAACTTGATTTAAATTCTGGAGGAACATCACTGAAGTCTTTATGATTGGCTTATATTATGGCAGGGAGCCCATGGTAGAAGGATTAGAGTTCTTTAGACAGATATAACCAGATAAATAAAGAGAGAGATTTTTAAGAAATTGCCTCATGCAATTGTGGGGGCTAGCAAGTTTGAAATTTGTAAGGTGGGCTGGCAGGTTTGAAATTCAAGGTAAGAGGTGATGTTGCAGACTTGTGTCTGAAATCAGTAAGGCAATTTAGTCAGGGTTTCTATGTTTCTGTCATGAGGCAGATTTGCTTCTTCTCATGGGAACCTTATCTTTGCTCTTAAGGCCTTCAACTGATTTGGATAAAGCTCACCCCTATTAGGGCACTAAATCTACTTTACTCAAAATTTACTGATTAAAAATGTAAATCACACTGAAAAAAATCTTCACAGCAATATCTAGACTGATGCTTGAACAAACACCCATCCAATATAACTTGGCCAATTTTACGTGTAAAATTAATCATCAGCACGGCTAAGCCTGGATGCAAAGTGAGACAAATCAAAACAAACAAAATCGCAAGTTAATTTTAATAGTTCAAGCCAGAGATAAACATTTTATACTTAGTTACACAGCTTATGTGGTATTTTTCATTTCCTATAAATCTACTACTTTCAAGTTTGCTTGCAATAAGCCATTCTAAACAGACCAAATATAGCCCAGTAGGAACATTCCTTAAATAAGGACTGTTATGAACAGAATATTTTGTTCCCCCCAAATTTGTATCCCAGCAAAGTTATCCTTCAAATATAAACGAGAGACAAACTCTTCCTCAGATAAGCAAAAGCTAAGAGAATTCACAACCAGATCCCTCTTATAAGATATGCTAAAGGGAGTTCTTCAGTCTGAAAGAAATAAAAGCACTAACATGAAAAGAGAACATATTTAGTCTAATACCCACTGACAAAATAAATACATGAAGAAAACCAGAATACTGTAATACTATAATTGTGGTGTGCAATCCACTCATACCATTAGTATAAAGCCCAAAAGATAAATCTATAAAAAGTAATAATTGTATTAGCAATCTGTTAAGAAGCATTAAATATTTTTTTTTTTTTTTTTTTTTTTTTTTTTTTTGAGATGGAGTCTCGCTCTGTCGCCCAGGCTGGAGTGCAGTGGCGCGATCTCGGCTCACTGCAAGCTCCGCCTCCCGGGTTCACGCCATTCTCCTGCCTCAGCCTCTCCGAGTAGCTGGGACTACAGGCGCCCACCACCACGCCCGGCTAATTTTTTGTATTTTTAGTAGAGACGGGGTTTCACCGTGGTCTCGATCTCCTGACCTCGTGATCCGCCCGCCTCGGCCTCCCAAAGTGCTGGGATTACAAGCGTGAGCCACCGCGCCCGGCCTAAGAAGCATTAAATATTAAAAATATGTAAATTGAAACAACATAAAGTCAAAATGTTGGGGGGGATAAAGTTAAGATATAGAGAGGGTTTTTTTTCATTATGTATTTGTTTCTATTATTCTCTTTCTAATCAGATAAACTGTAATCGCTTAAAAATAACTTGTTATATCTATAAGATGTTTGTGTAAGCCTTATGGTAACCACAATGCAAAAGCCTCTTATGAATTCACTAAAAGTAACAAGCAACAAATTAAAACATACTACCAGAGAAAATCACTTAAAAAATGCAGACAGTAAGAAAGGAAGAGCTGAATTATAAAACAACAAAAATACAAAGAATCATCAGAGACTATGATGAACTACTATACAGCAACAAATTGGAAAACCTAGAAGAAATGTATAAATTCCTGGACACATGCACCCTATCAAGATTGGAACATGAAGAAACATAAAATCTGAACAAAACAATAATAAATAAAGAGATTAGAGCCTTAATAAAAATTATCTCATTAAAGGGAGCCAGAACCTGCTGGCTTCATGGCTGAATTCTAACAAACACTTAAAGAACTAATACCAATTCTATTCAAACTCTTTAGATAAATTGAAAAGGAGGGAGAATACTCAAACTCATTCTGTAAGGCCAGCATTATCCTTATACCAAAACCAAACAAGAACATAACAGCAACAATAAAAGCCACAGGCCAATAATTTTGATGAACACAGACACAGATATCTTCCACAAAATACTAGCAAACCGAATTCATAACACATTAAAAAGATTATTCGTCATGGTAAATTGGGATTAATTCCTGGGTTTCAAGGATGACTCAACAAATGCAAATTACTAAATATGATACATCATATTAACAGAATCAAAGACAGAAACCAAATAATCATTTCAATAGATGCTAAAACGCATTTGATAAAATTTAAAATCACTTTGCGTTAAAAAACCCTCACCAATGTGGATATAGAAGAAACAGACTAAAAAGTAATAAAGGTCGTATATGACAAACCCACTGCTGACACCATAATGAAAGTGGAAAATTTGAAAGTCTTTCCTCTACGATCTAGACCAAGACAAGGATGCTCACTTTCATCACTTTTATTTGACATAGTACTGGATGGTCTAGCCAGAGCAGTTAGGCAAGAGAAAAAATTAAAGGGCATTCAAATTGGGTAAGGAGAGAGTGAAATTGTCCCTCTTTGCAGATGGCATAATCTTATGTATAGAAAAACCAGAATACTTCACCAAAAAACTCTTAGAATTGATCAACAAAATCAGTAAAGTTGGAGTATATAAAATTAATATACAATAATTAATAACATTTTTATACAGAAAGAATGAAATTGCTGAAAAAATCAAGAAGGAAATTCCCTTTTGGTAGCGAAAATAGCTACCTAAAAAAGCCCAATAAATAAATTTAACCAAGGAGGTAAAAGACTTCTACAAGGAAAACTACAGAACATTGATGAAAGAAAAGGAAGATGATGTAAACAAATGGAAAGACATCCCATGCTCATGAACTGAAATAATTAATATTGTTAAAATGACAATACTACCCAGTGCAATCTACAAGTTCATTAAAATTTCTATCAAAATTCCAGTGACATCCTTCATACACATAGAATAAAAATCCTAAAATTTGCTTGAAACCACAAAAGATCCCAAATAGACAAAGCAATCTTGAGCAAAAAGAACAAAACTGGAGGAATCATACCACCACACAAGTGCAAAGTTGCAGTTACCAAAACAGCATAGTATGGCCATAAAAACTGACACATAGTCCAATGGAGCAGAAGAAAGGACCTAGATTAATCCACATAATGCAGCTGAATGATTTTTGACAAATGTAACAAGAACACTCATTAACGAAAGGACAGTCTTTTTGATAAATGACTAGTTTTATTCTACTGATGTTCATATACAGAAGAAGAAAACTAGACTCCCATCTTTCACCTAATATAAACATCAACACAAAAGGGATCAGACCTAAATGTAAGACCCAAAATGATAAAACTACTGGCATAAAACATAGGAGTAATTCTTCAAGACATTGGTCTGAACAAAGATTTTTTTGTGTAAGACCTAAGAAGTACAGGCAACCAAAGCAAAAACAGACCATGAGATTATATCAAGCCAAAATGCCTCTGCACAGTAAAGGAAAAAATCAACAATATGCTGAGACAACCCATAGAATGGGAAAGAATGCTTGGAATGTTTGCAAACTATCCATCTGACAAGGGATTAATAGCTAGAATATATAAAGACCTCAAAGAACTCAATAGCAAACAGACAAATGGTTCCATTGAAAAATGGGCAAAGATCTGAGTAGACATTTCTCAGAAGAAGTCATACAAATGACCACCTGGTAAATGAAAAAATGCTCAGCATCACTAATCATCAAAGAAATGCAAATCAAAACCACGATGAGATATCATCTCACTGCAGTCAAATGGCTTTTATCAAAAAAGACAAGGAATAATGGGTCATGACAAGGATGTGGAGAAAGGAGAACCTCCATACATTGTGAGTGGGAATATTAATTAGCACAGTCATACAAAAATATCTATAGAGGTTTCTTAAAAAACTACAAATGGAACTACCATATGATCCAGCAATTCAACTGCTGGTATATCTTCAAGAGAAAATAAATCAATATGTTAAAGGTATATCTGTATGCTTATGTTTTTTGCAGCACTATTTATAATAGCCAAAATATGGAATCAACCTAAGTGTCTATCAATGGAGGAATGGATAATGAAAATGTGGTATATATAAAAAATGAAATATTATTCAGCCATAAGAAAAAAATAAAATCCTGTCATTTATAGTAATATGGTTGGAACTAGAGGCTATTATGTAAATGAAATCAGCCAAGCACAGAAAGACAAATACCGTATGTTCTCACTCATATGTTGGAGCTATAAAAGTGCATTTCATGAAGACAGAGAGAAAATTTGTTGTTATCGGAGGCCAAGAAGTGGTGGTAGGGGATGAGGGAGAGATTAAGAGAAGTTTATTTATGGGTACAGTTTGATACAAGAAATACGACATGATGTTTAATAGGTCAAGGTGACAATTGTTTATAATAACCTATTGTATATTTTAAAATAGCTAGAAGAGAATAGTTCAAGTGTTTTAGCATATTTAAAGTGATAGATCTCCTAATTGCACTGAGTTGATTTGTACAAATTATGAGTGTATTAAATTATCATATATCTAAGTGCGCAATTAATGGATCATATGGTAAGGCTATGTTTAGTCTGTAGAAAGATGCCTTTCTAATGGGATGTCCTATTTTGCATTCCTACCAGCAATGAATGAAAGATCCTGTTGCTCTCTGTCACCAGCATTTGGTATTGACAATGTTTAAAATCTTATTTTAATCGTTCTAAACAGAATGTAAAGAATAGAAGATTTTAAATGTTATAAAGTCTAACTTATCTATTTTTATCACGGATAGTGCTCACATTGTGTCTAAAAATTCATCACCAAACTAAGGTCATGTAGAATTTATCTTATGATATATTACAATAAAATTATAGTTTAGAATTTTAGATTTAGGTCACATTCATTTTGAGTGAATTTTCATAAAATGTGTCTAGCAAAATGTGTATAGTGAAAAATGTGGAATGTGTTTACTTTTATTTTTGCATATGAGTGTCTGAATGTTAGGCTACTATTTGCTGAAAAACCTATCCTTTCTCCATTGAGTTGCCTTTGCTTCTTTGTCAAAGATCATTTGACTATAATTTAGTGGGTCTGTTTCTGACTGAGCTTTTTTCTATTTCTATTTCATTTGTCTATTTTTATATTCTTTAACTTATACTATGCGTTCTTCATTGTTAGCCTTATAAGTCATCTTAAGGCTAGCTAGTGTGCATCCTCCAACGTCTTTCTCTTTGTTATTGTATTTGTTATTCTGAGTGTTTTGCCTTTTAATATAGATTTAGAATCTGGTTCTTTATATCTACAAAATATGAGCTGGTATTTTGAATGGGATTATATTGAATACATAGATCAAGTACAGAAGAATTGACATTCTAAAAATACTGAGTCTTCCAATCCATGAGCATGGAGCATCTCTTCATTATTTAGATTTGATGATTTTTTAAAATCCAAGGTTTGTAGGTTTGTAATTTTCCACATAAAAATTGTACATGTTTTATTAGATTTATAAATAAATACTTCCATTTTTGGTGCTATTGTAAACAGTATTTTGTCTTAATTTTAAATGTCATTTGTTTGTTGCTGGTACATTGCAAAGCATTTGACTTTTATACTAAGTTTGTATCCTACAACTTTGCTATAATTCTCTGTCAGTTCTAAGAGTTTGTTGTTGGTGGTTCTTTGAAATTTTCCACATAGACAATTATTTCATGTATAAAAGACACAATTTTGTTTCTTCCTTCCCAGTATGTATACTTGTTATTTCCTTATCTTACCTCACTGGCTATAACTCCAATATAATGTCAAATAGAAGTTTGATAAGTGGGAATATATTTGCCTTATACTTGGTCTTAAGGGAAAAATGTACAGTTTGTTACTATTAAGTATATTAGATCTAAGTATTTTATAGATGCTCTTTATCAAAATGAGAAAGTTCCTCTCTACTCCTAGCATGTCAAGAGTTTTTATTTTGAGTGTATGTTGGGTTTTATCAAATAGTTTTCCTATATGCAATCATATGATCGTATAATATTTCTTCCTGTTTAATTACATTAACTAAATTTCAAATGGTGAACCAGCTTGGAATCTCAGTTGCTCATGGTGAATAGTTTATACGTTGTTGAATTCAATTTGCTTATTTTTGAGGAGGATTTTTGCATCACTGTTTATGTAGTTTTTATTTCACATACTATCTTTATCTGGTTTAATATTAGGGTAATTCTGGTCTCACAGAGTGAGTTAAGAAGTGTTTCCTCGGAATCTATGTTTCGGAAAATTTCATAAGTGTAATTTCCTCCTTAAATATTTGATATAATGAAATCATCTTGGCCTGGTTTTTTTTGGTAGTTTTAATAATTGATTCAAATTTTTAAATTAACAAAACGTCTATTCAGATGATTTATTTCTTCTAGTGTGAGTCTTGGTAACTTTTGTCTTCAATGATTGTGTTCCTTTCATCTACATCTCCAAATTTGTGGGCATATAATCATGCACTGTTATCCTTTATTATTTATTTAATATTCTGGGGATCATTAGTTCTAAACGCTGCCCTTTCATTTCTGATGCGGCAGTTTGTGTGTTTTCTATTTTATTCTTGGATAGCTTGGCTAGAGCTTTATCAATATTATTGATCTTTTCAAAAAAGTTGCTTTTGCTTTTGGTCACTTTCTCCAGTGTTTTCTGTTCTCAACTTCTTCATTTCTCCTCCAAATTTTATTAACTTTGTTCTGCTTGCTTTGGTCATTAGTATCACCTCTCTCATTAATTTTAAAGAACAAAGTTCATATTACTAATCTTATTTTTTTTCTAAAATACGCATTTAATGGCATACATTTCCCACTTAGCACAGCTTTCACTGCATCCACAAATTCTGACAAGCCGTTTTTCTTTTTACTTTATTTTTGAATGTCTTTGGAGACTTCTTTTATCTGTGTATTATTTAAAGTGTGTTCTTAAATCTCCAAATATTTGAGGACATTACAGGTATCTTTCTATTAATGATTTTTGTTTCAATTTAAATATGGTATGAGTGCACATTTTAAATTATTTATATTCTTTTTAGTTTTTAAGGTGATTTGTGTGGCCCAGAACGTAGTCTATCTGGGGGAATGTTCCATCTGAGTTTAAGAAAAATGTGTATTCTGATGTAGTCGAATAGAGTATTTTCTAAATGTCATTTAGATAAAGTTAATTGACAGTGTTATTGGGACCAACTATATCTTTAACTGATTTTCTTCTGCTTGATGTATCCATTACTAAAATAGGGGTGTGGAAGTTAATAGTGGGTTTCTCTATCGTTTCTTGCAGATAGTTTAGTTTTTACTTTATGTATTTTGAGGCACTCTTGTTTGGAAAGTATCTGTTGCAGAGTATTATGTTTCCTTGGAATTGTGTGATACCCTTCTTCCTCCCTGGAAATTTGCTTTGTAACAAAGTCTGCTTTGTCTGAAATTAACATAGCCATTCCATTTGTCTTTTGATTAGTGTTATCATGGTATATCTTTCTCAATCCATTTAATTCATCCTGTTTCTTTATATTTAAAATAGGTTTTTTGGGTAAGTATATATTTGAGTCTGTTTTTTTCATTCTTCTCTGACAATCTCTGTCTTTTAATCGATGCATTCAACCCATTCACATTTTAAAGGATTATTCTATAGTTGGGTTAATATTTATTGCTTGCTATTTGTTGTACTTGTTCTTAATTCCTCCCCACCACCATCTGCCTTCCTTAATTTTAATGGAACTTTTTGTATAATTTCCTTCTTGTCTTTACTTACCATTATCATTATAATTCTTTATTTTAATTGTTATTGGTTCCTTGTATCTTATACCATACATTTACAATGAATCTGAGCCTACTTTCAAGTATCACTATACTGCTTCATGCCTAGTGCATGTATGAACAAAGAATGCTAAATTTTTCCTTCTATCTTTTATAATATTGTCATTCATTTCAGTTATCCATATGCTAGAGTTGTCAAATACACCATCGTTATTACTTTAATCAAGCAGTTATCAAATAGATCATTTAAATTTCCTTCTAAAATTTATTTTACCTGAACGTACTCCACCTCTGATGCTCTTCCATTATTTATGTGAATCCCAGTTTTTGATCTGTATCATCTTCCTTATCTTTGAAGAACTTTTAACATGTCTTGCCTCTTACTTCTGCTGGAAATGAATTCCTTCAGTTTATTTATCTGAGAAAATATTTATGTCTCCATAATTTTTGAATGATAAATTTGCTGGATATGGATGTTTAGATGGTGTTTTTTCTTCTTCTTCTTGTTTCAATCCTTGAAATACTTCATTTCACTCTCTTCTTGTTTTCATGGTTTATGATGAGAAGTCCTAGGCAATGTTTTACTCCTTTCCCTCTCTAGATAAGCTGCTTTGCTTTTCTGGCTTTTTTTCAAGCTTTCTCTTGATCTCTGGTTTTCTGAAATTTGAATTTAATATGCTTAGATAAAAATTGTTTGGTTTTTATCATGCATGATGTTCTGTATACTTTCTGAATTGGCGGTTTGGTGTATACCATTAATTTTGGAAAAGTTTTGGTTATTATTTCTTTAAATATTTGTTCTGCTCTGTTCTCTCTTTCTTCTCCTTTTGGTGTTCCAATTAAGCATATGGTATACCTTATACAATTTCAATTCTAATTAAGCATATGATATACCATATGTCTTAGAGTTCTTGGATATTCTGTTCCGCCGTTTTTGTTTTTTTTTTTTCCTTTTTTTCCTCTTTGCATATCAGTTTGGGAAGTTTCTACTGACATTTTAAATTCACTGATTCTTTCCTTGGCCATGTCCAGTCTACTGATGAGCTTATCAAAGGCATTCTTCAATTCTGATTCAGTATTCTTTGCATTTGGCTATTTTCTTTTTATTCTTTTTGAGAGTTTCCATCTTTCTGTTTACATTACCCATCTGTTCTTGCATGTAGCCACTATTTTCACTGCAGCCCCAACAAATTAATCATAGTTACTTTTCTATATAAATTTCCATTTGATAATTCCAAATTATATGTCATATCTAAGTCTAGTTCTTTTTTTAAAATATACTTTAAGTTCTAGGGTACATGTGCACACTAATGCTTGCCCTGTCTCTTCAGACAGTATTTTTCTTGTCTTTTAGCAGGCTTTGAAATTTCTGTTGAAAGCTGGACATGACATGATATATAAGGTAAAAAGTCAATATGTGCATTTTTATTTCAGTCTGGCTTGGAACTGGGCTGTGTTTAATGTTTGCTTTACTTATCGGTTCCTCTGGAATCAATATCCACTAGTGACCTGTTTTTGTCTCCCCTTTTGTCTATGGGGTTTCCCAAGTACTTGTTCCTAAACAGAGCCTGTATCTTGCAGCTCTTTCAGTTTCATCTGCCGTTATTATACTGTTTATTTGGTGGAAAAAATGTGTGAGAGGGGAAGTGTTATATAATCATAAAATTATATGTGTACCTGGACTGTAATTTTTATAAGTTGGTTTTTTTAGTGCTTTTTTTTTTCTCTCTCTCTCTCTGTTATGAGACAGGAAGGCTAGAAGGGGCTGAGGGTGGGTAATTGACCTTCCCTCTAGCTAGGATAAGGCTCTAGTAAAGACTTTTGCCCTGAAGAGTAATAATTTGTTATGGAGAATGTTCTAGGTATGTTTCAAAATAATTACTTTTTCACTTTCATTTCCAAAGGCATGAGGATTTTTCCTTGGCTCTTCAACTTGAGAATCTTGTGAGTAAAACCCACAAAATGCTCTTAAGAATATGGCACTAAGGAGGAGTCCTCACTAGTTTCCAGCATTTCATCATACTAACTGCTTAAATCTTTCTATTAGTATTAAAACAGTTCCAAAAACATTTATTCCAGGTCAGTTATATCCTCTGTGATTCTCCGTTTTGCCTGTCTTTTCAGACTTTAGGGTTCTGGTTTGCCTTGAGACTGCAATTTAGTGATGGGTCCAAAGAAGTCATTAATTTTTAGTTTATTTGCTGTTTTCTTCCTGTAGGAATGGGAGTGATGACTTTTAAGCTCTTTATGTGTTTAAATTGTAACTGGAAGTCTAGCTCAAGAAAAGTCATAGTCAATTTCCTCAGCTTATCTGACCATGAATCTCTTCTTCTAGGAATAAACTATGAGATCTAGTGTTCAATGGAACATAACCAGTTAACAGCCACAGGCAGATCTGATTATAAGTTAGTATAATGGATGGCATCCTTATTTATTAGCTAGTTCTCTAAGTGGCTTTCACAACTCACTAAAATCTTCAGGATCACCAACTGTTAACTCTGGAAGGTGTAAACGATGCCTTCTTAGATTTGTAGTTCCAAAATTTAACCCTATTATTTGGCATATAAATGGGTTTCATAACAACTTATTGAACAAATTCTGATTATCAAAAATATAGTTGTTTTATGTGACATTTTATAATTTTAGGTAAAAAAAATCACTCTGGGAATGAATGGCTAATAAGTAAAGTAATGTAAATATGAATACTCAGGAGGAAGAGTGGGTCAATGAAGGCTGAGAGATATCATTGAAACAAATGTGGGTGGAAAGTGTTACCAAATGTGTCAAACTGTAGATTTCCTGCACTATATGTATGCTTTACTCTGTGAACTAGTGTCTGAGACCAAATGAGGTAACTCGACTCCTTAAGAAGAGAATGGAATAAAATGAGAGAACTCACCAGCATTAAGGATGGGTTTTCATTAGTGGTTTCTTTATAAACTCCCAGTTCTACACTGGCTTATGCTAATTAAGAGGCAAAATGATTATTTATTAAGCACAAACTCTTTGTTAAGTTTCAAATTGATTCAGTTATAACCATAAATTATTTGGTCAGCCTATGAGGAATCTGCTTTAATTTTTACTTTTCTTCAAAGAGTGACTTGCCTCTTATTAGGGAATTTCAAAAGGGAAGTAATTCTGACCTTGAAGTGCTGCTTAACAGACTGGTAAATGTCTACCTCTTTGATATGTACCCTGTAGATATTGAACATTGTCTAAACATTTGAAACTATAATTATACTTCAGATTTCATTTGTTTCACAAATACTAGTAGCATGTTATTGACAGGAGAACAATCAGATAAATTCGAATCTGCTTTCGGGCTTTTTCTAATAGCCTATTAGAAACTAAATGAATGTCTCTCATGTAATCTCTGGGAACTTCCACTGCTACAGCATTTGAATTGCCTGATTTTTAGGAATAATAAATATGCCTTTGGGGAATGAACTGGATAAAGTCTGAGAAATATTGATAGCAGAAACTGTGATGTAGTGGAGGGAGAGCATACATTTATAGAAAGAAGAAAGTTTGTTTTAGAAGGTCCAGCTCCAGCACAATGTAAAACAAGCACAATTTTCCACAGTCCACCTAGCATTTCTCCTCTTTTACCCAATTTGCTTAGTGACATAGTCCCCAAGTATTAATTTACTAAAAAGTAAAATTTGACCTTAACAGGTATATGCCAGTTCAGTACATTATATTATTCTAAAAGCAATTCTCATTATATTCATACTTAAGCCATATGTTCCTCCACCCAAATAATGTCTGTTTGAAATTTTGAATCTGAAGAGGTTAAGATAGTATATTGGTAAGTAGTATCTAGTATCATATAAAGTAAAAAATTGATTATGCCAACAATATTAATGATCAGAAAACCATATCATGTTGTCTTCTTATGTCTGTGAATTAATAAAATTAAGCAAATAGTTTAATTAAGCTATTTCTAAAAGTATATAAGCATTAGTTCTTACAATTCTAACATTGATAGAAAAAGTGAAGGAACAACATTTATATTCATATATTTTTAAATTCATTCCTATTTTCAGCCACTTAAAAAACAGTAAAAATAATGATCAGTTTCTGAGTATTTGTTAGCTATTATGTGCCTGGATCTGTTCCAAGCACCTTACCTGTATTAACTCAGTTAATCCTAATAAAAATCATGTGATATTAGACTTATTTTTATCATCTCCATATTAAACGTGAATCAAAAGGCACAAAAAGGTTTTGTAGATTGTTCAAAGTGGTAGGGGTTCATTTTTGAAATCAAGAGTCAAGAACAAACAGTGTAGACACAAGGCCTGCTCTCTTTTTACCCATTCTACCACGAAACCTATAGCTTTGCACAGTACTTAATACATTAATAAAAAGCTTCATAATTAGAGTGAAAAAGATTTGCTCAAACATTTTTTGTCCAGAATCACAGAGAGTGAAAACTAACTGGTGTTAGCACCATTTTCTTTGAAGCACAGATATGCACTCAAAGTGTTCCCAGTTCATACTCCACCAGCCACTATCAATTGGTCACAGGCATTGTACAACATGAACACTATCAGCCAAGCTTGCTGTCTGGGGTTGACCTATCCTAAAAGGCTAGATAATATTTCAAGGCTAGACAATGAATGGCTTTCATACTTGGGGCTGAGGCTAAATATATTCAAGTGTGTGTGTGTGTGTGTGTCTGTCTGTGTGTGTGCACAAACATACACATGTGCACGTGTATAAAGACTGCAGTTCATTGTGGGTTCTTCATATCTCCCAATGTGACTTTTTAAAAATCTTTGCTGTTTTTTTTTAATCCATAATGATAAAAGAGCTTGAAAATGGTATTTCTCAGTAGAGAACCATCAAGTCAGAATACCTAAAATGACATTCACGCAGTAGAAAAAGCAATACACTGCTGGCTTCAGGTCTTTGAAATTGTCTTGAGATTTGAGGATTCTATACAACACCATTCACTCTCACGTGTCATTTTCTCTGCTCAGAGACCAGAAAGAATATTCCTTGCTTCTCAGTTATCATTAATCTAGTATTCTTCTTTCATAAAGGCTTAAACCAAAATCCTCCTTGAAAAAATAATCTGTCAAGATGTTTTTCATTTTCCCTCTTAGAATACTGACTACAAAACATGACTTCTTAGATTGAATCTGAGGAGTTAACAAGCATGGGACCAGTTTAAGAAAAATAAATGCTTTTTTTTTTTTTTTTTTTTACAAAGAGTGGCTGGAATATAGAAAGAAATGCCAAATCAACAGTGTATTTTGTATAAAGTTAGAGGTTGATCCAAGTTGCAACTGAATACATTCTATTGGAAAGAATATAGACTGCTTTTAGCATATCTAGAAGGTGACAGGAAATAGATTCTGACTTAACTTCAAGTATCCGCATGCAATATGATAGAAAAGAGAGTCTAAATAGCAACTTTCTTAACTTTAATTCAATAAGTATTTCTATTACATTCGATTTTTATGTTGTTCTGAGGTAAGGGTCATACATTCCACAATGATCTAAATTTAAAAAAAAATTAACGATTGCTAAATGCAAAAACCTTATGTTTAATATAGGATAATTTTTATATCATTTGAGAGTGAGATAACATAAAATGATGAACCACTTTTTTTTTTTTTTTTTTTTTTTTTGAGACGGAGTCTCACTCTGTCGCCCAGGCTGGAGTGCAGTGGCACGATCTCCTCTCACTGCAAGCTCTGCCTTCCGGGTTCACACTATTCTTCTGTCTCAGCCTCCCGAATAGCTGGGAATATAGGCGCCCGCCACCACGCCTGGCTAATTTTTTGTATTTTTAGTAGAGACAGGGTTTCACCATGTTAGCCAGGATGGTCTCGATCTCCTGACCTCATGATCCGCCCGCCTCCACCTCCCAGAGTGCTGGGATTACAGGCGTGAGCCACCACGCCCGGCTGAACCACTTTAAATTTCATCTGCACATCTATAAACCTAGATTGTAAACATCATTTGCTTCATTAAAGACATTGGATTTTTCTTCCGGGGAAAAGGAAATTATCATCCTCCTCAGAACTGCTTCCCAATCCTGAGACATTTGTAGCCACTCTGAGTCTCTGGAAAGGTCTTAATAGCTTTTTGGCATTTGTTTCATATTAAAATATGTAATCAATTGCCACTTGAGATGTTAATATTGAGGCTTTTTCAATTAGAGTAACTCATGCACCTACAATGTTCACCTTCTCAGAATTCTCCTAACCGCTGCCTCATATAACTGTCCCTTTTATCTTTGGCAAATGCCTTACCTACTGAAGCTATGGCTAAATCCATCTGCACTTGAGTCTAGCAAGTGGAGATACTGGGGAAGTGTTTTGGATTGTTGTAACTTTTAACACTCTGATTTATCTCAAAGCCTCTACCTCGACAAATTTGAATGGAATGAATACTTCTTTCAGTTACTATCATATTTGAAAATCCAGAATTTCCAATACTGGGAGAGAATATATCCATTCTTCATGGGAATGCTTTCTCTTCATCTAGGCTGGTTTGCCAGTGTTCTAATGAAATAACATAAATGTATTTTGTTGATACTTTCTAAGAAAGAGTGAAAGAAAAGAGAAAGAGTGAAAGCAAAAGAGTGAGAGACAGAGAGAGACAGAAAAAGTAAATAAGACAGAAAGAAAGAAAAGAAGGAAAAAGAGAAAGAAAGAAAAGGGAAAGGAAGTGAGAGAAACATTCTATCTGGACAGCTACTCTGCAGATTTAGAATATTTTTCTTAAGAGTTTGCACATATACTATTGGAAGTGTCTTGTGCAGTAGGGAATGTACTTTTCCTTTAATAAATCAAGGTGACTTCTATTTTATTTGTTTTAGTTAATTTTGGATTTTATTTTATCTTATATTGGAAAGTACTTTAAATTATTCATGTCTGAAACTCCCTATGTTTTCCACTGGGCTTTTGTTGTTGTTGTTTCTTTAAAGAATAAATCTTAAAAAGTACCATAAATTTCATTTTCACTTTACAGGCATATTTTAGTTTGTTTTGTATGTTTGGGTGATGATACTCTCTGTATAGTGTTTGGATAATCAGGGTCAAGGTAAGGATGTTTTTAAATACATAGCAGATGAAATGCAGTGATAAAAATATGATGGTTTTGAATTTGCTTTCACAAAGAACATAAAGCTACAGGGAACAAAAACAATGAAGCTTGTATAGCTATCTTTGTCCAGCAGAGACCAGGTGCCTCTATAAACTATCCCTGCATGAAATAATAACTATTGAAGGTTTGGGTTGTTTTGAAATTGCTGATATTTGTAGAAATTTGAGCTAGGATTCTATCAAAATGTGTACATTCCAACAGTTTTTCAACATGATCTCTCATTCATCATTTAAATAAAATCTCTAAGTGGAACAAATCTATTAATCTTTCATAGAGACAGAAGACCAAGCTTGTTTTGGTTATTGTTCTTGCATATAGTGTAATAAAGAACTTAGAGAACAGAAGGGGAGAAATGAAGATTGTGTCATGGAGTAGAAAAAAAGGTGTTTCCTTAAAAATGAACTGATAGAAGGATTCAGAGAATTGTTAAGGTTCAAAACCACTTTCTCTTACAAAAAAAAATTAAAGAAAATGGCCACCATGGGGCTTTAGGGCATGCAGCACGTATTTTCTTCCCTCTTTGCTAGCTAGCTAACTTCACTTGGGCAGAACCTCCTGGATTTGAAACTGAATGCTTTCTTGTAGAAGTTCAAGCTCATTGTATTGTAAGATACACTCCCAGGAGAATCAGTATATCACACACGCACACACGCATACACACACACACACACACAGCTTGGTTGCTTGAGTTTGAGCCCCTCGCTATGAACTTTTATTGCTTTACTAGGCACCTGAGGGGAACTCAGAAATGATATATTTTATCTTATTCTTCATATTATTGTATATTTTCTTGTGTCATAACTTACTGTGTGTGATACTTACCTCACTTGGTGGATTGTGCTTCACTATATTTTTTTAGTATTCTTAACTTATTACTTCCTTGACTAACACCTTCTTTAATCAACTTTCTTTATAAAATTCCACTGGAATTCACTGTGATGAGGGCTTTCTCAAAAGTACTTTAGGATGAGGGACGCAAACCCTTGGTACCCATGGTTCCCCTCTGTGGCCTGTTAGGAACAGGACCACACAACAGAAGGTGAGGAGCAAGTGAACAAGTATGAGTGCCTGAGCTCTGCCTCCTGTCAGATCATCTGGGGCACGAGGTTCTCATAGGAATGCAAACTCTATTGTGAGCTGTGCATGTAAAGGATCTAGCTTGTACACTCCTCATGAGAATCTAATGCCTAATGATCTGTCACTGTCTCCCATCACCCACATTTGGGACCACCTAGTTGAAGGAAAAAAAAGCTCAGGGATCCCACTGATTCTAAAATATGTTCAGTTGTATCATTATTTCATTATATATCACAATGTAATAATAATAGAAATAAAGTGCACAATATATGTAATGTGCTTGGGTCATCCTGAAACCACCCCCTCCTCTAGTCCATGGAAAAACTGTCTTCCATGAAACCTGTCCCTGGTGCCAATAATGTTGGGAACTGCTGCTTTAGGACATCTATTCAATAAAAAAAAAAGTTAAAAAGCAAACCAACTTCAGTTTCCTCCCTGAGTGCAATGTAGAAAAGGACATATAATATGTCCTTCATCAACTCTTTTTTTCTATTGAATAGATGTCCTAAAGTACTTCTGAGAAAGCCCTCAAGTCACGGTGAATTCCAGTGGAATTTTGTAAAGAACACTGAGTAAATAGAGTGTCAGTCAATGAAGTAATAAGTTAAAAATATTGAAAAATATACAGAATAATTAAAACAAAATGGGCATGATTGGAGATGACCAGGCCTTTAAGGGACTAACCAGGGAGTAGCCTGATAGGATTTCTCAGTTCTTGCTTAAGATCCACTTAACGAAGGATGCACAGGTCATTCTTATATCATGTAGGTGTGATGGGCAGCTGAGGAACTGGGCTTCAGAAGTCAGCACAGACTATCGCAAAAAAACCTGTGCTCAGAGCAGGATTTAGGTGGAGCTAGATGGAACCCAGTCCATCTAGCTCCACCTACGGCTTGGAGCAGGTATTTGCCCAAAAACTTGAATATTTTAAGGATTTTTCAGGTGAAGATCCTAGACATTATGACAAAATGTGGGAATGTAAGGGTGAATAGATATCCACCGTGAAGAGTAACCTATAAAGAGGTGATAAGAGATGAAGAGCTGCCTATTTATCATTAAAACTATCTTCAACCTAGATTAAATAATGAATCAATGGTCTAGAAAAAAAATCACCAACAAAGGCATAGTTGCCAATGAAAGGAGAAGAAAAAACTTGGATGAAAGAGATAAATTCTCCTACTTTCCAGCATGTGGTTAAAATTAGGCTTTTGGCTTCCTGCAGGTCTTATTTCATTCATTTATACAGCTGGGCACTTTGTTTGGGAGATGTAGAGAGGCTGCTTGAAAGACCAAGAAAGTGAGTTCTTTAAAAAGCATTAAATTGGATCAGTTTAGAAAATTGTTAAATCCTAATGTGATGCCCAAATCAACTTAAATGACTCCAGGGGAGTAGTTAAAGATGTTTTATACATTTCCACTCCTTAGCATAAAATAAACCAGACACATCAAATGGAAGAATATGGGTGTTTCTCTATTCTTGGTTCTGTTCATATCCTATAATGGAAACTTGTGCATATGTCCAAAAAATATTCTTTTATAAACCATCTTCAGTTCTATTATCTTTGATTGAATGAGATGTGTGCAATGAGCTATTCTATATTTAGAAGAGCAACCTTTTCTTCATCATATGTGGCTTTTAATGTGCCCTTAATGCTATTTTCTGAATGTTGATAGTTTTCTCATAACAAGAAAAATCTGTCTAGCCCACTGATCAAAAAATATCAAAAATCTTTCTCAAATGGAGAACTGGCAGATAGAGCTATTTGTCAACAGCTTGTATTCCCCTTAGGTAATTTGGATTCTTTCTTTTTCTTATTTTCAGTACCTCTTTTATCAAGCCTCCTAAATTCATGCCTAGCATGTCAAATGCACTTTAATAACACCTGTCTACTACTGGCTTTGGAGACAGTAGAGGATTAGGAGAGGACAGAAAGAGTTAATTCTTTCAGTTTTCACAGTAGAATAAAGTTAATAGGCTGCCAATAACACAGGTTATAGTTGCAAAAGCTAAAGTTATAAGTAATCCTAAAGGGAAAGAGGAAAATTGTTCCTGACAAGCTGAAATTACTTTATAAAACTTCTTATGTGTTGAGAAGCCCTGAGTTGGTCAGGGCATGGAGCTCGTTTCAATGTTTAACTAAGCCTGTTTATAAAGCAAATATCTTGCCCAATATTCATTTTCCTAAAGCATGCCATTTTTTTCTCATAAGTTACTGGGGTACAGGTGGTATATGGTTACGTGAATAAGTTCTTTAGTGGTGATTTGTGAGATTTTCATGCACCCATCACCCAAGCAGTATACACTGCATCATATTTGTAGTCTTTTATCTCTCACCCACCTCCCACTCTTTCCCCCAAGTCTCCAAAGTCCACTGTATCATTCTTATGCCTTTGCATCCTCATAGCTTAGCTCTCACGTATCAGTGAGAACATATGATGTTTGGTTTTTCCATTCCTGAGTTACTTCACTTAGAATAGCAGTCTCCAATCTCATCCAGGTCACTGCAAATGCTGCTAATGCATTCCTTTTGTGGCTGCATAGTATTCCATCATATATATACATACACACATATATATAAGTGTGTGTGTATATATATATATGTATATACACACGTGTATATATATGTGGAATACATATATGTATTCCATCATGGTACCAGTATAAAAATAGGCACATAGACCAATGGAACAGAATATACATATTGTATATATATGTATACATATACACGTGTATATATATATGTATACATATACACATATATATGTATATATATACACGTATATATACATATATACACATACATATATATATACATATATATACGTATTCCACATATATATATGGAATACCTATATATATTCCATCATATATATGTGAAATACATATATATATTCCATCATATATATGTGAAATACATATATATATTCCATCATATACATGTGAAATACATATATATTCCATCATATACATGTGAAATACATATATATATGTGGAATACATATGTATATTCCATCATATATATATATGTGGAATACATACGTATATTCCATCATATACATATGTGGAATACATATATGTATTCCATCGTGGAATACATATATATATTCCACATATATATGTGAAATACATATATATTCCATCATATATACACATATATATAAATATATATACACACACACATATACACATACACCCCACAGTTTCTTTATCTACTCTTTGATTGATAGGCATTTGGGTTGGTTCCACAATTTTGCCATTGTGAATTGTGCTGTCACTAACATGCGTGGGCAAGTACCTTTGTCAGGTGTATAGATCGTGAAGATTTTCTCCCATTCGGTAGGTTGTCTGTTTATTCTGCTGACTGTTCCTTTTGCTGTGCAAAAGCTCTTTAATTATGTCCCAGCTATTTATCTTTGTTTTTATTGCATTTGCTTTGGGGTTGTTGGTCATGAAATCCTTGCCTAAGCCAATGTCTAGAAGGATTTTTCCAATGTTGTCTTCTAGAATTTTTATAGTTTCAGATCTTAGGTTTAAGTCATTAATCCATCTTGAGTTGATTTTTGTATAAGGTGAGAGATGAGGATCCATTTTCATTCTCCTACACATGGCTAGCCAATTATCCCAGCACCATTTGTTGATAAGGGTGTCCTTTCCCCACTTTATGTTTTTGTTTGCTTTGTTGAAGATCAGTTGGTTTTAAGTATTTGGGTTTATTTCTGGGTTCTCTATTCTGTTCCGTTGGTCTATGTGCCTATTTTTATATCGGTACCATGCTGTTTTGGTGACTATGGCTTTATAGTATAGTTTGAAATCAGGTAGTGTGATGCCTCCAGATTTGTTGTTTTTGATTAATCTTTCTTTGGCTATGTGGGCTCTTTTTTGGTTACATATGAATTTTAGAATTTTTTTTCTAATCCTGTGAAGAATAATCACGGTACTCTGATGAGAATTGCTTTGAATTTGTAGAATGCTTTTGGTAGTATGGTTATTTTCACAATATTGATTCTACCCATCCATGAGCATGGGATGTGTTTCCATTTGTGTCATCTATGATTTCTTTCAGCAGTGTTTTTTTAGTTTTTCTTGTAGTGGTCTTTTGACTCCTTTGTTAGGTATATTCATAAGCTTTTTTTTTTGCAGCTATTGTAAAAGGAATTGAATTCTTGTTTTGATTCTCTGCTTGGTTGCTGCTGGTGTATAGAAGAGCTACTGATTTGTGTACATTAGTCTTATATCTGGAGACTTCGCCAAATTCTTTTATCAGTTCTAGGAGCTTTCTAGGGGAGTCCTTAGGGTTTTCAAGGTAAACGAGCATATCGTCAGCAAACAGTGACAATTTTACTTCCTCATTACTGATTTGGATGCCCTTTATTTATTTCTCTTGTCTGATTGCTCTGGCTAGGACTTCCAGTACTATGCTGAAGAGGAGCGGTGAGAGTGGGCATCTTTGCCTTTTTCCAGTTGTCAGAGAGAATACTTTCAACTTTTCCCTGTTCAATACTTCGAACTTTTCCTTATGTCGGCTGTTGGTTTGTCACAAATGGATTTTATTACATTAAGGTATGTCTCTTTTATGCCTATTTTGCTGAGAGTTTTAATCATAAAGGGATGCTGGATTTTGTCAAATGCTTTTTCTGCATCTACAGAGGTGAGCATGTGATTTTTGCTTTTAATTCTGTTTATGTGGTGTATCGCATTTATTGACTTGCGTATGTTCAACCATCCCTACATCCCTTGTATGAAATCCAGTTGATCATGGTGGATTATCTTTTTGATATGTTGTTGGAATTGGTTAGCTAGTATTTTGTTAAGGATTTTAGCATCTATGTTAATCAAAGATGTAAGTCTGTAGTTTTATTTTTTGGTTGGGTCCTTTCCTGGCTTTGGTATTAGGGTGATGCTGGCTTCGTAGGATGAATTAGGAAGGATTCCTTCTTTCTCTATCTGTGGAATAGTGTCAAAAGGATGAGTATCAATTCTTCCCTGAATGTCTGGTAGAATTCTGCTGTGAATCTGCTTGGTCCTGGACTTTTTTCCATTGGTAATTTTTAAGTACAATTTCAATCTTGCTGCTTGTTATTGGTTTGTTCAGGGTATCTAATATTTCCTGATTTAAGCTAGGAGGGTTGTATCTTTCCAGGAATTTGTCCATCTCTTCTAGGTTTTCTAGTTTATGTGCATAAAGGTGTTCACAGTAGCCTTGAATGATCTTTTGTATTTCAGTGGTGTCTGTTGTAATATCTCCTGTTTAGTTTCTTAGTGAGGCTATATGGATTTTTCTCTCCTATTTTTCTTGGTTAATCTTGCTAATGGTCTATCAATTTTATTTATCTTTTCAAAGAACCAGCTTATTTTTCATTTATCTTTTGTGTTTTTTTTGTTTCAATTTCATTTAGTTCTGCTCTGATCTTGGTTATTTCCTTTTTTCTGCTGGGTTTGGGTTTGATTTGTTCTTGTTTCTCTAATTCCTTCAGGTGTGACCTTAGATTGTCCATCTGTGCTCTTTCAGACTTTTTGATGTAGGAGCTTAGGGCTATGAAGTTTCCTGTTAGCACTGCCTTTGCTATAACCCAGAGGTTTTGATAGGTTGTCATTTAGTTTGGAGAATTTTTAAATTTCCATCTTGATTTCATTTTTGACTCAATGCTCATTCAGGAGCAGGTGTTTTAACTTCCATGTATTTGCATGGTTTCAAAGATTCCTTTTGGAGTTACATCCAGTTTTATTCTACTGTGGTCTGAGAGAGTGCTTGATATAATTTCAATTTTCTTAAATTTATTGAGGCTCATTTTATGGCCTATCATATTGTCTATCTTGGAGAAAGTTCCATGTGCTGTTGAATAGAATGTGTATTCTGTGGTTGTTGGATGAAATGTTCTGTATGTATCTGTTAAGTCCATTTGTTCCAAAGCGTAGTTTCAATCCATTGTTTCTTTGTTAACTTTCTGTCTTGATGATCTGTCTAGTGCTGTCAGTGGAGTATTGAAGTCCCCCACTATTATTGTGTTGCTGTCTATCTCATTTCTTAGGTCTATAAGTAATTGTTTAAAAATTTGGGAGCTCTAGTGTTAGGTGGATATATGTTTAGAATTGTGATATTTTCCTGTTGGACAAGACCTTTTAGCATTACATACTGTCCCTCTTTGTCTCTTTTAACTGCTATTGTTTTAAAGTTTGTTTGTCTGATATTAGAACAGCTACCCCTGCTGGCTTCTGGTGTCCATTTGCATGAAATGCCTTTTTTCACCCCTTTACTTTAAGTTTATGTGAGTTCTTGTGTGTTAGGTGTGTCTCCTGAAGGCAGCAGATAGTTGGTTGGTGAGTTGATACCCATTCTGCGGTTCTGTATCTTTTAAGTGGAGCATTTAGGCCATTTACATTCAATGTTAGCATTGAAATGTGAGGTACCATTACTTTCATCATGCTCTTTGTTGCTTGTGCACTTTTGTGGGCTTTTTTGTTGTTGTTGTTTTTGTTTCTTTTTTTTTTTTCTTTTTGCCTTGTATTTTTGTTTTATAGGTTCTGTGTGATTTATGCTTTAAAGAGGTTCTGTTTTGATGTGTTTCCAGGACTTGTTTCAAGATTCAGAGCTCCTTTTAGCAGTTACTGTAGTGCCCTTTAACCCAATATTTTTGTTTCTTTTTATTGTTGGCATGGAGACTAAGAAGCACTCCACTAGACTGATAAATGCATGGTTACATCAACATAACATTTTCAGTTGAGTTCCCAGGAGCCTTCCTCCTGAATCTGTCATTTTGATTCAGATAACTAAATCAGGCTAAGCACAGCAATGATAACGGATGACTTGCCTCATTAGCGGGCTCCCACTGCTTTATGCTGCCAGGAAGCTCTACAGTGACTGCCTAGGATCTTGGGAGAGATAACTGTTTTTTGAAATTATTTTCGTGCATATTTCTTGTAATTCTCATCTTGCATTTTTGACAGTAATTTTGTAGGATGATATATGTACCAAATCCATATGCCTAGATATTCGTTCTCTAACTCTGTGATGTGTGGTTGGTTTTATGAAGACTGAGACAATGACCAGCTTAATCTAGGAGACTATTCAAAAATGTCCTGCAAATTTTTCTCTTTCTAATGCTGCATTTCTGGTATCATTTTAATTAATGGTGTTAGAAATACTAAGATGATATCCCTTCCTGTATGAAAGCAGATTCTATGGTAAATGCTGTTCCAGTTCCAAAATGATACTTTACTTGGATCTCAGAACTCATTGAGTTTTAATATGTAAAATAATATCTTTTTTTTTAAAAAAAGGAACTAATTATTTGTAGAAATTTTGACGTGGAAGAGAGACTAAGCAAGCAAAAAACAAAAGATCTCATTTAGTCATCACAATCTGAATTTGAGACTCATAAAATTAGACACAATTATGCATGTGCCTGAAAGCTGCCTGTATAAAGAAATGAATGGGAATACACAATTGGAAGCAAAAGAAGCTGCAATTAGACCATGATCAATGCTCTAGGCTGAGAGAATATGAACAAATTAAAAGGGGCTGCTCCAAATCAAACATTATTTTAGCAATATTTTGACATTTAATATCAATCTAACTATAACTAAAAAGCTAATCTTTAAAATTAGAATGATTATAGCAACATTTACATTTCCAAGTATTTAGTGACATCTTTCTCTTGACTGACCTTCACTACAAACATGCCCCAAATGATCTCTGATTTCAAGCACCCCCACATCCATTAGACAGTTTTGCACATGTTTCATGAATCTACATTCTAATTTCAATGGATGAAAGTCTACAATGGGGTTATATGAATACACCTGCCCAAATAATAGATCAAATTGTATTTAGTCACTCTTCTAAATAGAACGGATGGGAAATATTTGAATAATAAGTAATTTTGTCCCTCACATCCTAAAAAGTCAATTTGGTAAGCCCATGTCCTCATGTAAGGGATAAGATTGTCTAAAAGCATTTTATTTTTAAACATTTAAAAACTCAAATTCAATAAATCTGCCATATTCTCCTAAAACATCAGTACACTCCACTGACTTTCTTACACATACTGTAGTCTGTGGTCCAACATTATAATCTCTCCCTTACGATATCCCCACATTTTTATCTATGTTACATGAGAAACTTATGAAAGTGGCTAGCTTCATTCTAAATAAATGGTGTCAACCTCAAACAGATGTTAAACTACAGCCCTAAAATATCTCCCTGGAAGTTCACTTCCAGCCTCTCAAAAAGCAATTTTATTTATTTCTTCTCTCATCTGTGATCAACTTTTTATACACCCTTTGTCCCCACTACCAGCACAAGAGTCATTGGTGGATGACATTTTATCATATTGAAAGGAAAACAGAAAGCATTAGGTTTTCTAGAACTTCTCTCTACAACTATCTTAGATGCAAGTATGCTCATCTTGCCCTTTACCTCTTGTTATTAGGAAGTAAATTTCTTCCTAAAAGCTGTATTCTCACTTATGCTTCAGACTAGGCATATTAAATTAAATTACTCTTTGATTATCCTCATTCCTTTAGTCATTTTCAACTTGGGTCCATTTCTACTATGTCATTACCTTAAAATCATATATGTTTTCAAAGATTTCTAATTGTCTCCTTCTCTTCTAGTCACTTCCTACTTCTCTTCACATCAAAATGGTCTGAATATGATTCTACTGCTATTTCAACTTATTTCTCTCTCATTATCTTCCCGAACTTTTGTCATTTGGTTCACATCTTCACAAGGGCACTGAGTCGAATGGTCACTTTTTAGGTTTGATAGTATTTGAACTCTCAGCACCATGCTTCACAGCTGACATCTGTCTTCATCTCCTTCTCAAAATAATCTCTCTGACTTTAGCTCATGTCAAATCATCCTGGACTTATTTCCCCCTCACTCACCGCTCTTTTTTCCACTTTGCCAACTCTGCATCCTCTTTGCTGACTCCAATGCTTGCAGTTGCTCTGAGCTTTATCCTTGAGCTCTCTTCACTTCTTTCTTTATTTTCTGTTCCTAGGCAATCTGATCCTTTCTCATAGCTTAATATATTTTTGTGCTGGCATCACCCACATTTATATATACAGTGGGAGACCTTCCTCTAGAGTTCCAGATATATCAAACTGCACCCAGGACGTCACCACCGGGAAGCTTCTAAGGAACTTAAACTTTAGGTAGTAGAAACCTTTTAAATGATTTTCACTTAAGTGATATACTAAATTCCTTTAGTAATTATGAACATCATAAAACGCACTAACAGATACTCGAAACTCTTCTTCCACCCTGGTTAATTGAAAATCTGTTAATGGTTAGTATCAGTGATATCTGTTCCCAAATAAGTTTGAGATTTAAGTACACACTATAAAAATGTAAGAAATAGTAATACCTAAAAGCTATCATTTAATGAAAATTAAATTTTTGGAAATTTAAACGTTTGGAAAATTTGATAAATGTGAGTTGCTAAAATCAACTTAGCTAATGATATGAATTATGAAGAAGAAAATGATTAAGAGAAACAAAAACTACAAACATCTAGAAGGATTTAGAATTAAGTTGCATTTTCGAGGATTTTTATTTGGATGTATACTGCACTGTAGCCTGGGCAACAGCAAGACCCTGTCTCTAAAATACTCTCATTCTCTCTCTCTCTTTCCTTCTCTCCACTTTCTCTCTCTCTGTGTGTGTGTGTATACTACATTATTTTTATTCAATTATATGTATTATTTATATATTATATATAATAGAAAATTTGTTATGGGTGTAGTTTATGGAAGAAAGAAAATAGAAATTTTATCAGGCTCTACTTTTAACAATGGACGTATTTTTGCATATTTCTATGTTTAAGTCAAAATATATGTTTAGGTGCATATTGTAATGACATTTTCAATGGAATGAATTTAATAAGTACAGGCAGAATAAATTTTATTTTTATCTAATTAAATGTCTTTGGGAATTTCTTTTCTCAAAATCTTGCCAATATCAGGTGCGGATCTCATGGAATTTGTGTTCTAATAAGTCTAGTGTGGTCTAATTTTAAAACACCACTATTATATCCAATTTAAATATTCTCCCCATTTTTTTTTTTTTTTTTTTTTTCAGAAAAATCCTGAACCTTAGTTGGAAACCTCATTGGGAAAAGGGGGTATGGTCTATTCTTTCAATCTGCTTCACCTTTTTTTTTTTTTTCTCTTACAACTGGCTCCTCAATGATCACAATTGAGGGGAGGAATAGATAGGAGTAAAAGGAGTTTTCTTAGATTATATTTTTGTAATCTTGTTTAATGCCCTCTGTGTGGTAAGCCCTCACCTTTTAGTTCTCAGAAATCATAAGGCAGACTTACTATGGAAGACCTCTGCAAGGATGCTTCCCTCCAGCGTTATCTGCTGTTGGTGACGCAACACCCGACTAAACTAATTTATCTCATGATACACACATTGCAGCTTCTTGCTGGAATCCCCTTAGTTCAACAAGATGGCACTTCTCTTTGTAGATAGATAGATAGATAGATAGATGATAGATAGATAGATAGATAGATAGATAGATAGATAGATAGATAGACGGATAGATAAATGTAGCACAAAAATTCTGGTCAGGTATTTTATAAAATGTTCCTCAGTTTTAGTTTGTCAGATGTTTTTCTTATGATTCAACTGGAAATATGGGTTTTGGAAAGGAGACTACAGAGGTGAAATGCAATTTATATCACATCATAACAAGGATACACGATATCTACATGACTGATCATTGATGATGCTGAGGCAGTATTTGTTAAGTTTCTCCTTTGTAAAGTTACTCTTTTATTTTCCACTCTATTTCCATAATGTATTTTTTTGGAAGGAAGTCATTATGTGCAGCTTACATTTAAGGAGTAGGGATACAAATATAGAAATGTATGCAAAAATATGCAGCTCAATGATTTACTACAAAGGAAGTACTTTGTTACCACCACCCAGGTAAAAAAAAAAAAAAAATTGCCAGCATACAAAAAGCCCACTTCATTTCATCCTCCAATTGCTACATGTTCCTTTTTCACAAGGTAATTATCAACCTGACTTTAAGAAAAATCACTTTCTGCTTTGCTTTATATTTTACCGTTCAAGCATGTATATCTAAACACTATAGTTTGGTTTTGACTGCTTTTTTTGAATCATAAATTACACATCTTAGTAAGCTTGTATTATAAAATAATTTTAGATTCCCAGAAGAGTTGCAAAGATAGTATCGATAGTTTCTGTATAACCTGCACCGTTTCCCATGTTGTTTAGATCATACATTGTGTGATATATTTATCACAACTAATGAACCAATTTTAATACATTATTAACTACATTTCATCCTTCAGTTGTATTTCTCTGGTTTTGACCTAATGCACTCCTTTTACTTTTCTATAACAGGATCCCTCTCAGGATAGCACATTCTGTTTAATAATCCTGTCCTTAGGCTTCAATAGACTGTTACCCTTTCTCAGACTTTCTTTATTTTTGATGACCTTGACAGACTTCAGGAGTACTAGTCGGGAATTTTATACACTGCTCTTCAGCTTTGGTTTGTCAGATATTTTTCTCATGATTAACCAGGGTTTGGGAAAGGAAACCCACAGAGGAGAAGTGCTATTCCTATAACATCATATGAAGGGTACATACTATCAGTTGAAATTTTCACTGAAGATAGGTTTGGTCACCTAGCTGAAGTAGTTTCTTAGGTTTCTCGTCTGTAGAGTTACTCAGGTTTTTTTTTGTTTGTTTCTGGTTTTTGTGTTTGTTTGTTTTTCTTTGAGACAGTCTCATTCTGTCGCCCAGGCTGGAGAGCAGTAGCACAATCTCGGCTCACTGCAACCTCTGCCTCCCGGGTTCAAGCGATCCTCGTGCCTCAGATTCCCCAGTAGGGACTACAGGCACACGCCACCATGCCCAGCTAATTTTTGTATTTTTAGTAGAGACGGGGTTTCATCAGGTTTTTCTTTTCTTTTCTTTTTTTTTTTCTCACTCATTCCAAAAGTATATTTTTTGGAAGGAAGTCATTAATGTGAAGCCTACTTTTAAGGAGTAGGAATTAGGCTACATCTCCTTGATGGCTGAGTATCTATATTATCATTTGGAATTCTGCATGAGAGATTTGACTCTTATACCTTATTTATCCATTTATTCAAACATTTCTTTGTACCACTATGAGCTCATGGATATTTATCTTACACTTTGGGTTATAATGCAATACATGCTATTTGTTTCTTTACTTAAACTTTTCCAGCTTTTGTCATTGGGTGCTCGTTCAGTTGACTTCTGTGCCGTTTTGATAAACCCTTCCATCATTGTTGTGACTTTGATGCTTTCTGGCACTGGAAAATGTTTCAGGCTCATTTTGTATATTCCCTTCTACAGACCGTTTCTCCAAGGATCCTTGGTTTCTTTCATTAGCGTTATGAATTTATTTTATGTCTAGCTTCTTCTCTGTTCAACATTACATTTGTGAGACTCATCGACGTTGTTGTGCTTAGCTGCAGTTTGTGTATTTTTGGCTCTGTAGTAGGGATCAGCAAGCTACTTACTTTGGGCCAGTTCTGGCTCATTCCTGTTTTGTAAATAATGTCACACACATTTGTTTATATCGTCTATGGTTGCTTTCACACTACAAAAAGAGAGTTGAGTATCGCTATCACTTGACAATTGGGTTATATCCAGTTTGGGTTCTTATAAATTGCCCTGCTTCAGATGTTATTGGACATATTTTTTGGTATATGCAAATTTGCATTTTACTTAGGTAAAGTCCTGTGTATGGAGATTCCTGGGACATAAAATACTCTGATGTTCAGCTTCAGTTGGTACTTCCAAAAAAATGGCCAAATGTATTCACTTATTTATTTTTATTTTTTCTTCAACTTATATTTTAAGTTCTGGGGTACACATGCAGGATGTGCAGATTTGTTACATAGGTAAATATGTGCCATGTTGCTTTGCTGCACAGATCAACCCATCACCTAGGTATTAAGTCCAGTATCCATTAGCTATTCTTCTCAATGCTCTCCCTACCCTATCTCATCCCCCTGACAGGCCCCCGTGTGTGTTGTTCGCCACCACGTGTCCATGTGTCTCATCATTCAGTGCCCACATGCTGTGTTTAATTTTATGTTCCTGCATTAGTTTGCTGAAGATTACAGCTTCCAGATCCATCCATGTCCCTGCAAAGAAGAGGATCTCATTCTGTTTTATGGTTGCATAGTCTTCCATCGTATATATGTACCACATTATTTTTTTCAGTCTATCATTGATGGGCATTTGGGTTGATTCCATGTCTTTGCTATTGTGAATAGTCATCCAATGAACATGTACATGTGTGTATCTTTATAATAGAATAATTTATATTCTTTAGGGTATATATCCAGTAATAAGATTGCTGGATCAAATGGTATTTCTGCTTTTAGATCTTTGAGGAATCGCCACACTGTCTTCCACACTTGAACTAATTTACACTCCCACCAACAGTGTAAAAGTGTTAATTTTTCTCCACAACCTTACCAGCATCTGTTGTTTCTTGATTTTTTAATAATCACCACTCTGACTGGCATGAGATGGTGTCTCATTGTGGTTTTGATTTGAATTTATCTAATGATCAATGATGTTGAGCTTTTTTTCAAATGTTTCTTGGCCATGTGAATGTCTTCATTGGAGAGGTGTCTCTTCATGTCCCTTGCTCACTTTTTAATGGCGTTGTTTTTTTCTTGTAATTTTTTTTTGTTTTTTTGAGACAGAGTCTCTGTCACCCAGACTCGAGTGCAGTGGCATGATCTCGACTCACTGCAACCTCCACCTCCTGGGTTCAAATGATTCTGCTGCCTCAGCCTCCCGAGTAGCTGAGATTACAGGCACCCACTACCGCCATGCCCAGATAATTTTTGTATTCTTAGTAGAGGTGGGATTTCACCATGTTGGCGAGGTTGCTCTCGAACTCCTGACCTCAGAGTCATCTGCCTGCTTTGGACTCCCAAAGTTCTGGGATTACATGTATGAGCCACAGCACCTGGTCTTCTTTTGTAAATTTGTGTAAGTTCCTTGCAGACTCTGAATATTAGACCTTTGTCAGGGAGACGAATTGCAAAAATTTTCTCCTGTTCTGTAGGCTGTTCATTCTGATGATAGTTTCTTTTGCTGTGCAAAAGCTCTTTAATTTAATTACATCTCATTTGTCAATTTTTTATTTTGTTGCAATTGCCTTTGGTATTTTCATCATGAAATCTTTGTCCATGCCTACGTCCTGAATGGTATTGCCTAGATTTTCTTCTAAGGTTTTTATAATTTGGGGTTTTACATTTAAGTCCTCAATCCATCAGGTGTAAGAAAGGAGTCCAGTTTTAATTTTCTGCATATGGCTAGCCAGTTCTCCCAGCACCATTTATTAAATAGGGAATCCTTTCCCCATTGCTTGTTTTTGTCAGGTTTGTTGAAGATCAGATAGTTTAGGTGTGCAGTCTTATTTCTGAGTTTTCTTTTCAGTTCCATTGGTCTATGTGTCTATTTTTGTACCATGCTGTTTTGGTTACAGTAGCCTTGTAGTATAGTTTGAAGTTGGGTAGCCTGATGCCTCCAGCTTTGTTCTTTGTGCTTAGGATTGTCTTGGCTATGTGGGCTTCTCATTTGGTTCCAGATGAATTTTAAAATCATTTTTTCTAATTCTGTGAAAAATATAAATGTTACATTTAACAGGAATAGCATTTAATCTATATATTACTTTGGGCAGTATGGCCATTTTCACAATATTGATTCTCCCTATCCAAGAGCATGGAATATTTTTCTATTTATTTGTGTCCTCTCTGATTTCCTTGAGCAGTCATTTGTAGTTCTGCTTGAAGAGGTTCTTCACTTACCTTGTTAGTGTATTCCTAGGTATTTTATTTTCTTTGTAGCAATTGTGAATGGGAGTTAATATGCCTAACTTGTTAAGACATTTTCTTAATGGATTTTAAATACTATCAAATAATTTTTCTGCAGTTGAGGAGGTTGATTCCTTTCTTTTTTATTGTGTCACTGTGGCAAATCATATTTTTAAAAATTTTAAATAAATCTTGCTCTCCCAGAATAAGCCCAACTTTGTTTTGCTATATTTATACATTTGTTAATAAAACATGTATACAGTTGTAACAAAGTGGATTAAAATGTTTTTAGAGTACAATGTTATTTCAATAAGCAAGATTGGCTGGTACTTTTTCTTTCTTTTGTAGTGTCAAAGTTATGATGGCCTCTTTAAATGAATTTTTCTGTGTTTTCTCTTTTTCTATTGTATGGGAGCGTTTGAGTAAGATTGGCATATGTCATCTGGAATTTGAGAAATCCATAGTGAATGGTGTCATCTTCTTAATGGTGTCATCTTAATATTGTTTAATACATGTAGGTAGAATATACTAATACAATTTTTGAGTTGGAGATTTATTTTTAAGAGCAGGTTTTCAATTGTGAATTTATTTTAAAATTTTATTTTGTTATGGTAGGAACACAATATGAAATCTATACTTCTTAAAATATTAAGTGTACAATACATTATGACTGACTATAGTCTTTGACTTTAATTGTTCACTCTTTAAGAAAGGATTCTTAAAGAAATTGTTTCTTTCTTAAAGACATTTTTTTAAAGAAATTGTTCAATCTTTAAGAAAGATAATTTTTTAGATGAGTGTTTATATCGTTGATATTCAGCTATTTTCTTTTCTAGCATATATTTTAAAACTATAGCTTCTCTAGCCACAATTTTAAATATATGAGAAGTGTAAATTCAGAATCACATTTTAATGATGAATTGAAAGATTTAAAATTATGAAATATCTATCTCTGATTGACAACATGTATTATATCTGATGTTTATATAGATACAACAGTTGCATCCTTTCACCTTTAATCTTACTGTGTCTTAGAGATTTTTTCTCTTGTCAATACTATATGATTAGATATTGTTCTTTCTATCAATAATACTGTTTGCACTTCATGCTTATCTTTCCATTTTAAAAATCCTCCCCAGGTGAGATGACACCATTCACTATGATTTCTCAAATTTCAGGTGACACATGCCAAACCTTGTGAACAGATTTCCTACTATAGTAACAGTGTGGATGTTTGTGATTCTACAGTTCACTAAGCAGCCATCTGGAGAGTGAAATACTTGTCTACCATATGCCTATATAACACCATGTTCTACAGATGGCATTTATTTTGTCCCCTCTTTCTCTTTACTGGTGAGTTAGTACTGGGGAAGAAGGAACACCATAATTCACTAAAATAAGTTGAAAATCTATAGTAGAAATTAGTTATCTCTCATAATGCCTAATCTGATGAAGTGGAGGGCTAAGTCAAAGGACTACTATGGTCACCAATTGCTAATCTCTGGATGGAGTATTCGGCAACTCTTTTGTATTGTCCTTAGAACCTGAGCCTTAGCATTAATTATCTTTAGTTTTAGAACTACAGCCAAAGTCCCAATACAATATGAATGACCTATGTAACTAATATTTTACGATTCATTAGTTTTACTATTTTAAAAACAAGCCATCAAATTATTTTCTAGTTCATATTCTTTGCAAGGTCAATTTCTGGACTTATGAAGGTTTATTCTTTTATTTTTTCCTGCATTTTTCACTTTCTTATGTAATAGTTCTTCATTCTTTCTTAATATTGACATATAATACCAATATTCAACCATTAGCTGGGCCAGAAATCTATACTTCCTTCAGTTAGGCATCTCATTTCTCAAATCTCAAATTCAATGTATCAGTAGATTCTGTTGGATCAACCTCCTCAATATATGTTCTGCCTCTCTCCTTCTTTCTCTGTCCTCTTCTACCACCTGTATCCAAACCCGTATCATTTCTGTTTGGACTTACTTTAAAGACTCCCTAATTGCCTCACTAAATTTAGCCTCAGCAAACTGATGATGTATTCATCACATAGGAGCAGAGTACAAGAATACGTGTTATAAAACATGAATATTATCAACAATTAGTTTGCTTAATGTAATTAACCACTTCTCACTTCATTTAGGACAGAACCTAGATGTCTGGCCATAGCTTATAAAACCAGGCATTATTTAGCATTGACATAGCTTCCTAACCTAATTTCTTGCCATCTCTCTCCGCACTGTCTCTGCTGTAGTTGCAACAACTCTCTTAGATGAATACAGGCTTATTTCTTTCTCTTGCTCTTTTCTCTACCTAGAGCATTATCCCTATGGCTCTTCACGTAGAGCATTATCCCTAAGTCTCTTCGCATAGTTGAGTCATTCTCATCTCATCAGGCACATAGTTAAAAGGCCCCTTTTAGAGAGCCTATCCCTAACTATTCTAGATCTCTCTCACTCTCTCTGTCTCTCTCTCTGTGTCTATCTATAGATAGGTAGATTAGATAGATACATTATATAATCTATTGATATCTATAAATATAAATTTCTCTATATTTATATTATATAAATGTAATCTATCTATCTATAGACAGAGATCTATCTATCTATCATAGATTATGACCAAACTCCTACCAACATTGGGCCAAAGCCATATTATATATATATGATATATCATATATATATAGTTACATAGAATGAATAAGATGTAGTATGTGATAGCACAACAGGGTAACTACAGTCAACACTATTTTATCGTGCATTTAAAAGTAATCAAAAGGGCCTGGCGCTGTGGTTCACTCCTGTAATTCCAGCATTTTGGGAAACCGAGGCTGGCGGATCACTTGAGGTCAGGAATTCAACACCAGACTGGCCAAAATGGCGAAACCCTGTCTCTACTAAAAATACAAAAATATATATATATGTATATATATTATAAAAAATGTGAGTATATATATCACCATTATCAGAAATTATGGTGTCTTCTTTATTTATTTTCTACCAATTCACATAATAGACTTTCAATCTAATATGAAGCCACTGCTATAGTTTGAATGTCTCCTCCAAAACTTATGCAGAAATTTAACCCACAATGTAACATTATTGAAAGGTGGACCTTTAAGAGGTTATTGAATCATGGATTAATCTATTCATGCATCAGTTATTTAACAGGTTAATGGATGAATGGGTTATCATGGAAGTGGGACATTGATGTCTTTATAAGAAGAGGGAGAGAGAACTGAGCTAGTACTTTAGCATGCTCAGCCCCCTCTCCATGTGATACTCTGTGCCACCTCAGGATTTTGCTTGGTGTCCCCATCAGCAAGAGGGCTCTCACCAGATGCTACGCCTCAACCTTGTACTTTTCAGCCACTATAACAGTAAGAAATGCCCTCCTTTTCTATATGAATTACCCAGTTTCATGTATTTTGTTTATAAGCAACAGAAAATTGATTAAGATAGCCACACAAGTATAATTTTCTGCATTTGTTTAACTATTTGAGTTACCAGTTTCCTGATTTACAAATCGAGAAGGTTAAGACTTACCTCTCATTCACACTGTGATGACAAAAACAAGTTATTTTTGAGTAAATCTTTAGCCAATGATTAATGTATGAGAAAGCACAGTAAATATAATTTCCTTTCCTATCATGTATATGTTCCAAAAAGTATATATACTTTTTAAAAACATTAAAACCCAAAACAATAAACTGTTGGTGAGCATTACTTCTTGCCTTTATTTAAATGGAGAAATGATACTTCTGATTTTCACCAAGAAATTCTTGTTTGACTTGCTGTTCAGGTATGCAGATTTTAATTGAATATGTTACAAGAAGTTCATATTAAGTAATATTTTAAAATCTATGTTGATTGAATTTTTATTATATAGCTCTTAAATATGAAAATATGTAATATCTTTATTTTTCAGAAAAGTGAAGACGTAAAGACGAGATTTTGTAATGCTTCATTTCCTTTTCTGATTTTAAATATATATACTATGGCCCATGTAAATAAGCATTAGAGGGTATTAATGGCTGTGTGTGTGTGTGTGTGTGTGTGTGTGTGTATGAATGTAATATCATGAGCTGAATATGAATTCCCAAATGTTAAATGTTGAAACCTGACACCTAATATGATGGTATTAAAAACAGGAAGGGGAGCCTTTGGGAGATGGTTAGGTCATGACAATAGATAATTTGTGAATGAGATTAGTGCCCTTATAAAGGAGACCCCAGGGACCTCCCTCACTCTTTCTACCATATAAGGACAGAGCAAGAAGGCCCAGTTTGTAAGCCAGAAAGTGAGCCCTCACCAAACACCAAATCTGTCAGTACCTTTATCTTGGACTTCGAGGTTCCAAAATGGTTAGAAATAAATTTTTGTTGTTTCTAAGCTACTCAGTTTATGATATATTTTTCTATCATACTTTCTTGGCTTAGAAAATGTTGCTGTGTCTGCCTAGAAGATATTTTTTAATTTTTAATTTTTGTGGGTACATAGTAGGTGTACAGGTTTATGGGGTACATGGGCTATTTTGATTTAGGGACACAATGTGCTATAATCACATCATGGTAAGTGGGGTATCCATGACCTCAAACATTTATCATTTCTTTGTGTTAGAAACAATCCAAGTATACTTTTTTGGTTACTTATTTTATTTATGTATTTATTTATTTCGAGATGAAGTCTTGCTCTGGTCACCCAGGCTAAGTGCAGTGGTGCAATCCTGGCTCACTGCAACCTCCACCTCCTGGGTTCAAGAGATTCTCCGGCCTCAGCCTTCTGAGGAGCTGGGACTACAGGCACCTGCCAAATGCCTGGCTAATTTTTATATTTTTAGTAGAGACGGGGTTTCACCATTTTGACCAGTCTGGTCTCGAACTCCTGACCTCAAGTGATCCACCAGCCTCAGCTTCCCAAAATGCTGGAATTACAGGAGTGAACCACAGTGCCAGGCCCTTTTGATTACTTTTAAATGCACAACAAAATAGTGTTGACTGTAGTTACCCTGTTGTGCTATCACATGCTACATCTTATTCATTCTATGTAACTATATTTTTGTGCTCGTTAGCCATCCCCACCCCCATCACCACTACCCTTCTCTTTCTCTGGTAACCATCATTCTACTCTTATCTCCGTGAGTTCAGTTGTTTAAATTTTTAAGCTTCCACAAACAAATGAGAACATGCAAAGTTTGTTTTTCTGTGCCTGGTTTATTTCACTTAACACAATGACCTCCAATTCCATTCATGTGGTTGCAAAAGACAGGATTTCATTCTTCTCTGTGACTGAATAGTACTCCATTGTGTATATGTACCATATCCTCTTTATCCATTTATCTGCTGATGGACACTTAGGTTACTTCCAAATGTTGGCTGTCCTGAATAGTGTTGCAATATACATGGTCATGCAGGCATCTCTTCAGTATAGTGATTTTTCTTTTGGGAATAGACCTAGTATTGGGATTGCTGGATCATATGGTGGTTTGTTATAGCAGCCCCAGCATACTAAGGTATATGTATACAATCACTATATATATATAATTTAATATAATTATCTACTATCACTGAAACATATTGCATTATTACTCCTTTGATCTTTCAATCAAAGTTGATGACATATTAGTCCAGACAGTGGGAGGGAATCACTTGAAGATATTGTCCTGTAAGCAAATGTGTACTAAAACCACAAAATGAAACCATTTAAATTTAGTGATATTTTCCAGAGGAAAGATGTCATAAATTTTAATGTATCTTTCACAAATTTGAATGCTGATTAAATCTTAATTTCTATCCAATGGGACATTCTAATAAAGTCAGCACTCAGGCAAATTTATTAATAAGATAAGCCAACTGAGGGTTAAGTAAAATTATTTAAGTTGCTGTATCAGGGAAAAGCTGTATATATTTTATATATCATTTGAGGTAAGGAGTCTTTATCATTTTACTTTTTCCATGCTTTTATCATAAAAAATATATTTCTTGTATTAAGATTATGTGCTGTAACGGATGTTTGTCATGTTTACTTCTAAATAAGAAAATACTTTAAATCATATATGGTAATAAGAGAAAAATTATATTGACTAATTTTCAATATAAGAGGTTATATGGCTTGATAAAATTACTAAACATTTAAAAGTATATATTTCAGTGTCATTTTTAAATATGTTTTCTACCTACCTGTATACATCTATCTGTGAAAATAATAATTTCAGCACTACCTTCTGCATCCGAGGTGATAACATCCCTTGAGCCCAGGAGTTTGAGATTGCAGTGATCTAAGATCGCACCACTGCACTCCAGCCTGGGTGACAGAGAAAGACCCTATCTCACAATAAAACCAAAACCTACAACAAAAATCTAAATATATCTATTTTCTAACAATTGCTGAGTAACAATTATTGAAATTTAGCTAACACTGACTTGCCAAGCATTGTTCTAAAAATTTTATAAGTAACTCATTTAATACTTATATAAATACAATGAAGTAAAAATTATTGAGGTCCAGTTTTAGAAGTGAAGAATTAAGTGGTAGAGTCAGAATTTAATCTGAAGGGATTGGCTTCAGGTTTCATGCTCCTAATAACTTCTTGTTAACTGCTACAAAGAAGTTATTTAATATACATATACACATGTATATACACACTAATATGTATATTGAGTAACTTAGTAGTTATTCAATATGTTTATTTCATAAACGTAATGTATATGTGCATGTATGAATGTATGTGTATGCATGCATGCTTTTTCTGTGTGCATATATATATATATTAATGTTGCATATATGTGTGTGTGCATGTGTGCATTTTTCCAAGTGACATCCTCTGTATATTACATTTAAATTTCTGCCTGGCTTGTAATAAAATATAAATTAATCTATATTAATATAAGTTGAATAAGCTACAATCAATTTACTATATATTTACTCTTCATGATCTTAAAAATGCCCAAATAATTCATTCCTAAATATATGTAAAAGATTATACTATTGCTGTGCAGAAGCTCTTTAATTAGATCCCATTTGTCAATTTTAGCTTTTGTTGCAATTGCTTTTGTTGATTTCATCATAAAATCTTTGCCCATGCCTATGTCCTGAATGGTATTGCCTAGGTTTTCTCTTAGGGATTTTATGGTTTTGGGTTTCACATTTAAGTCTTTAATCCATCTTGGGTTAATTTTTGTACAAGTTGTAAGGAAGGGGTCCAGTTTCAGTTTTCTACATATGGCTAGCCAGTTTTCCCAGCACCATTTATTAATTAGGGAATCCTTTCCCCATTGCTTGTTTTGGTCAGGTTTGTTGAAGATCAGATGATTGTAGATGTGTGGTATTATTTCTGAGGTCTCTATTCTGTTGCATTGGTCTATATGTATGTTTTGGTAACAGTACCATGCTGTTTTGGTTACTGTAGTCTTGTAGTATATATAGTTTGAAGCCAGGTAGTGTGATGTCTCCAGCTTTGTACTTTTTGCTTGGGATTGTCTCGGCTATGCAGGCTCTTTTTTAGTTCCATATGAATTTTAAAATAGTTTTTTCTAATTCTGTAAAGAATGTCAATGGTAATTTGATGGAAATAGTATTGAATATATAAATTACTTTGGGCAGTATGGTCATTTTCACAATATTTATTCTTCCTTATGAGGATGGAATGTTTTTCCATTTGTGTCTTCTCTTATTGCCCTGAGCAGTGGTTTGTAGTTCTTTTTGAGGAGGTCCTTCACGTTCCTTGTTAGCTGTATTCCTAGGTATTTTATTCTCTTTGTAGCAATTGTGAACGGGAGCTCATTCATGATTCGGCTCACTGCTTGTCTATTGTTAGTGTATAGGAATGCTTGTGATTTTTGCGTATTGATTTTGTATCCTCAGACTGCTGAAGTTGCTTATCAGCTATCAGTGTAAGCTGATAGCTTAAGCTTTGGGCTGAGACAATGGACAATGGGGTTTTCTTTTTCTTTTTTCTTTTCTTTATTTTTTTGGAGTCTTGCTCCATTCTATTACCCAGGCTGGTGTGCAGTGACGTGATCTTGGCTTACTGCAACCTCCGCCTCCCCAGTTCAAGTGATTCTCCTGCCTCAGCCTCCTGAGTAGCTGGAATTACAGCATGTGCCACCACAACTGGCTATTTTTTTTTTTTTTTTTTTTTTTGGTATTTTTAGTAGAGATGGGATTTCACCGTGTTGTCCAGGCTGGTTGCAAAAGGGTTTTCTAAATATTTAGAATCATTTATTTAATTAATTTAATTTATTTATTTAGAAATATTTATACTTATGTAGGATCATGTCATCTGCAAACGGAAACAATTGGACTTCTTCTCTGCCTATTCTAATACCTTTTATTTATTTCTACTATCATCAGAATGAACAGGCAACCTACAGAATGGGAGAAAACGTTTTCTACCCACCCATCTGACAAAGGTCTAATATCCAGAATTTACAAGGAACTTAAATAAATTTACAAGAAAAAAAAAAAAACAAAACAACCCATCAAAAAGTGGATAAATCATATGAATGGACACTTTTCAAAAGAAGACATTTATGCAGCCAAAAAACATATGAAAGAAAGGTCAACATCACTGATCATTAGAGAAATGCAAATCAAAATCACAATAAGATACCATCTCCCACCAGTCAGAAAGGCTATTATTAAAAAGTCAAGACACAACAGATGCTGGCAAGGCTGTGGCGAAATAGGAACACTTTTACATTGTTGGTGGAATGTAAATTAGTTCAACCCTTGTGGAAGACAGTGTGGCAATTTCTCAAGGACCTAGAAGCAGAAATACCATTTGACCCAGCAATCCCATTACTGCATATATACTCAAAGGAATATAACTCATTGTTATAAACATACATGCACATGTATGTTATTTCAGCACTAGAAAATAGAAAAGACATGGATCCAACCCAAATGCCCATCAATGATAGACTGGGTAAAGAAACCGTGGTACATATACACCATGGAATAGTATGCAGCCACAAAAAGGAATGAGATCATGTCCCTTGCTGGGACATGGATGAAGATGGAAGACATCATTCTCAGCAAACTGACACAGGAACAGAAAACCAAACACTGCATGTTCTCACTCCTAAGTGGGAGCTGAACAATGAGAACATACAGACACAGGGAAGGGACACACTGGGGCCTGCTTGGGGGTGGGGGTCAAGTGGAAGGAAAGCATCAGGACTAATAGCTAATGCATGTGGGGCTTAAAACCTAGGTGATCGGTTGATAGGTGCAGCAAACTACCATGGCAGATGACTACGTATGTAACAAACGTGCATGTCCTACACATGTATCCTAGAACTTAAAGTAAACAACAATAATAATAAAATAAATAAATTTTAAAAGATTATTCTATCTTCTGAGTTTTGCTCTGTTACTAACACTCAAGAAATATTTTATAGTAAAAAGATTATTTGCATAATAATGTTTTTATTTGGGAAAAAGAATAGGTATTTCAGTCAACAAATATCTTATTTCTACACTTAAATATCAAGATTTTTTACTCATTTAAGCCTATCTTTTCTGGATTCAGAATTCTATAGCTGTCCCTCTGTATCAACAGGTTCCATATTCAGAGATTCAACCAACTGTGAATTGAAAATATTTGGGGGAAAAACATGATAAAAAGAAATACAAATATAAAAGCAATACAGTAACAACTATTTACAGAGCTTTCCCATTGTATTAGGTATTATAAATAATTTACAGATCATTTAAAGTAGGTGGGAGGATATATATAGGTTATGTGCTAATACTGTGTCATTTTATATGAGACTTAAGCATGCATTAAATTTGTCATCTGTAGGGGGATTCTGGATGACACTACTCTGTATTTCTATATAAAATAGTGAAGTTTGTATTATATGTTTTATTTCTACTGAATAAGTAACATGTTACGTAAATCTGAACCAATGTTGTTTATTCAATTAAATAATAAAAACTAATATTTATTCTTCATTAGAAAAAAAATAAATGAAAAATGATTCAACCCAAATTATATGAGCAGAATACTTCACTAATTTTTTACATATGAATTTTAAGAGTTCGACAAAGAAACAGATGGAGGTAAAAAAAAGGGAACTAGAAATTCCAACACCAGGACAAACCCAGAGTCTAATAAAGGCAAAAAACAAAACAAAATGAAATACCACCATACAGTTTCTAACAAGGCAAACTTTCTCATTTTCAGTTATTATCCATTGTTAAATGCTAAATGAAACAATAGAATACACATACACTTTTCTTCTCTTCCTTTTCCTTTTTCATCTTTAAAAATGATTATAATAGGCCAGGCATGGCGGCTCATGCCTGTAATCCCAGCACTTTGGGAGGCCAAGGCTGGTGGATCACCCGAGGTCAGGTATTTGAGACCAGCCTGACCAACATGGTAAAATCCGTCTCTACCAAAGATGCAAAAATTAGCTGGGCAGGGTGGCGGGCACCTGTAATCCCAGCTACTTGGGAGGCTGAGGCAGGAGGATCGCTTGAACCCAGGAGGCAGAGGTTACAACGAGCCGAGATTACGCCATTGCACTTCAGCCTGGGCAACAAGGGTGAAACTCCATTTCAAAATAAATAAAGAAAGAAAGGTTATAATGATTTTTATCTTGCAGAATTATTGTGACATTAAGTTAAATAACATGCTAAGAAATCACAATCCCTGTTGTAGGGTGAAAACAAAATAAATGTTAATTTTGTTTATTTCATTTTCCTTTATACAAATGAAGAGTTTGAAAGTCTGGATAACATTTCTGTTAGATGCTGTAACACTTGGGATTTGGAAAACACATTGCTCTAGATTATAGTTTAGGCCTCTTTGCCTTAGAAGTAAGATGTTCTATAGTTTAACACAGAGGCAGAAAAAATTCCAATATATACATAAAAAAGAACTTGTACTTAATATGTCTGGTGAATTATTTAACTGTCAAGATTGCAATATTGCTCTATTCAATAAGTAAAAAGAACAGAAAGTGGGCCGAGCATGGTGGCTCACACCCGTAATCCCAGCACTTTGGGAGGCTGAGGTGGGCGGATCAAGAGGTCATGAGATTGAGAACACCTTGGCTAACACGGTGAAACCCCATCTCTAATAAAAATACTAAAAACTAGCCGGGCGTGGTGGCGGGTGCCTGTGGTCCCAGCTACTCTGGAGGCTGAGGCAGGAGAAGGGCATCAACCTGGGAGGCGGAGCTTGCAGTGAGCCGAGATCTCGCCACTGCACTGCAGCCTGGGCGACAGAGGGCGACTCCCTCTCAAAAAAAAAAAAAAACAAACAAACAACAAAAAAAACAAAAAACAGAACAGAAAGTGAAAATGAGTCATATTGAACAAAGCGCAAAGTCTTTTTGGAATGAGATACAGAGTATCAGAGTGACTTATTAACTCTTAGCTAATACAAAGAAGCAAAGCCACACAAAGCAAAATAAATCCTGTGAAACATTCCCATGTTTAGATTTTTAGATGTTTTACAGGTATTATGTACGCATTTTACAGATAGTATGTATACATTTTACATAATACCTGTAAAAAGGATTAAGTAGAGTATATTTACTAGAATAATCAAGGAACAACTATTACAAATAATATAAACTACTTGAAATTTCCTATAATATCTCAAAAAAGGAGACAGGAGTGTATAATTTTCAAGTATTTTCCATAGATGCTATTATTGATAATAAATATACTAAACATATGAAAACATGGGCCATGTTTAATTTTTTTACTTCTTAAAATCATTGAATAATGATTTTTTATATGTGTTGGGAATTTAGAAGACTTCCATTAAAGTTAATTTCAATAATATTAGTTTAATATTTCCATATTTTAAGAGAAACTAATTATGTGACCTAAGGTAATAAAAAAGTTTCAAAATTAGATTTATTTTCCATCTGTATGATAGATGCTGAGTCTATTTAACAGTATTTAATGACTAACTGTGATTAAATTTGCAATTTTGAAAGAAACTATGTAGAAACTAGCAAAAATAATGAACATGGAAGCATGTGATATGCATCTTAAATTTCTTAATGCAATTTATAGATGTTGTATTGAAGTACATAGAAATGATTTTATAATGAAAATAAATTATTGGATAAGAAGCACAGAAATTTTCAAAGTGATTTTCTTTAGCTGTTTGATAGTTTGCATTTGCAGTCTGTGCTGTCAGGTGTCAAAGCAGCTAAATATACTGAGAAATGTTATAGACTTAATATTTTTAATTTATATAGGAAACTGAAGACCATGTAAAAATATTTTAATAGTAGTAAAATATTACTAATCCTCACTATATATTAAGTCAAATTTTTATTAATAATTCTATCTTTTATATTGCTACTCATGGGGTGGTACAAGAGTAGGCAAATAAAAGTATTGTAGATCCCAGTTAATGTTAGAGCTGAGGAATTCAAATGATTAAAACCTATGATTTTTCAAATAAGAACACTGAAGTCCAGAAACATAAAGTAACATCTCCAAGATCATGGAAATAAAATTAATATTACATCAATAAAATAAATAAATATACAAATATTTTTTTAAATTATGAAAATTTTTATTAACTGAATCCTCTAAAATAGTGTAGAAACATCCTCTGAGATATCCCCAACTGAAAAAGAACTAAAATTAAGGAGTACAGGTTTTTGGCAAAATGATAAAAACAAATTTTATGGCTTGTATTTATCGCTCGGCCAGTATACCATAAGGAAATTTTCCAATACATGTTTTGAATAATTTGTATTTGTCATAAAAATATGTATTTTTTATTCAACATTCCCTTAAAAATCCAGAATATGAACTTTAAATATTTCTAAATATATGTTTTGTCTAGACATTTTAGTATAAATTAACAAATATATTGTGCAATAATAGTTATTTTAAACACCATAACCAAATATGTCCCTACAATCAGAGCTATTTGTCATGTGCACTAAATATGTTCATGTTCAGATTTTACAAAGAGAAACTCAAAATCATAATTGCTCTATATGAGAAGTAGAGTTTAAAGAGTCTAATTGATGTCTAAGTGGCATTCAGAAAAGGAGAGAAATAAAATGAGACCTAGACAATATTTGAAGAGATAAAGAATGGGATTTCTTTCTCAAAAATGATGAAAGAAGTCAAACCAGATTCAAGAAGCTTTATAAACTCAAGCAAGATAAATGACTACAAAGCTTACCTACCCTTATGATAATGATACAGCTAGAAATAAAGACATAATCAAATTTCTATAAATATTCCAAGATCCCCATCCTGAACATTGAGTTCTCAAAAGTAATAATAGAAGCCAGGAGACAATGGAATATCTTTATAACACTGTCAAAATATAACTGCCAATTTACAATTATATATGTAGGAAAGATAACTTTCAAAATATAAATAAAATAAAAAATTTTTAGACAAAAGTATTAAAAGTCTATTACCCAGAGAATTCTGTAAAATAAATATTAAGGAGTATTTTATGGGCAGAAGGAAAATTTTATGAGGTGGAAATTTTGAGATGCAGGAGAAAATGAAAAAAATTGAAAGAATAAATATGAAAGTATTTCTATAAAGTAATACCTATAACGTCTTGATGGGTTTGTAATAAATAATTAAAATATATAGTAAAAATTATATATAAATTGGAGTAATATCAATGAAGTAAAATGTTATAAATTCCTTAGTTGTCCATGAATAAATAAAAGTAGCAGTTAATGTTAGATTTTAACATACTATTTTTATTTAAACTTGATAATTAAAAAAAGATGTATAAGGCTATGTTCTGTCATTAAGACAAACAATCTGTGTAGGAAATATAAAGTGAAGAATTAATCTATTTTTCCCATAAGGAGTTAGACTGAACTGGTTGGAAGTTCCTAACTACTACAGGTTTATATCTGCATGCATGCATTACCTCTTTCATAATCTAATATACAGAGATTTTAAAAAATACATTAAAAAGAATAGCCAGTGTTGATGTGAACTTTAGAAATGTAAATGATTATTATCCAGATACCAAAGCCTCAAATGATAAAGTATTTGCAAACTATGCAAATAATGAACTAAGCTAGATAGCATAGACAATTTACATAAGCTGAAAAAAGAACGTTTTAGAAGAATTAAAATGTAATTATATGAATTTCACAATGTAGATCAAGGAAAATAACAATTGAGTCCAGGCCAATTGATACTTTGGGTATTGAGCAATTCTGAACAATAACCGTGGTATTCTTGGGGGAAGACAGAAGACTTTCAACTTAAGGCAAGAGTGAAAATATAACATTTTATGAATACATTAAAGATATATGAAAATGTATTTACATTAATTACAAGACTCCACAAAGCATTGTGGGAAAAGTTGAGAGTGGAGGAAGTGAGAAATTCTTGGCAGGGTAGGAAAGTAATATGACACCACTAAGTACATCTGTGTGTATGTATATATATATACATATATATATATATTTTTTTCCAGTGGGCTTTGATTTTGGAAGATTGGAGATAAAAGCATGTATCCTCTAGATTGTGATGAATATGGATTAACTCCTCCTGTACCATCAAAGTCCCTGTGAGGCTAGCGGAGCTACAGGAAACATTGGTGAATGACTGATCTGCTTCTTCAGGGATGCCTGTCCTCTTGGCTGGGGGTGAAATTTACTATTTCAGAATAAGTTCATCAATTTACAGAATTAATAATGGGACACAGTAGATTGAAAACATATGTAATGGCTAACATTGGAAACTATATTAATAAAGTTAGTTGTAGACTTTGTTTTTTAATTAAACCAAAAGTTGTCTTGCAACCTTTCCCAATCCTTTCAAGTTCTTCTACCTAGCTAAAGCGATTTATCTCTATTTATCAGAAACTGCTTAATTTCTGGGGAAATAATTCCAGCACTTGGCCTAGGGCTGTCCAGTTCTTGCCAATAAAATGTTAGGGAATGTTTTCTTGAATTCTTCAGAACAAACATTTCCAGCCTAATACAAATAAATACGGGAGAAATTCTCTTTCACATATCACACTGTTTTCTGCTGTAGAAATATAATAATTAGAGCTGCTGTAGCCATCTTTCATCCATGAGTGGAAGACCAAAAGGAACACACTGATGTTGACCATGATGCTGTAATAAATAACTGGCATTGCTAATCTGCCAAATAAGTACTGGAAACTGCTTATTGATTCTGCCATTAAACAAAGATAAGAGAGACTTCTTGTCTGAATCCTGTGATTTAGGCGGACATCACTCTGACCTTTCTCAGGACAGCCCCCTAACCCCATAAAAATCCCACAGTTTTTTTGTTCATTTCTTTGTTCTTTCTGGGGAATTTAGCTAGAGTAGAATTGTTGTTGTCTAAAAGTTTATTGGCTTGCTACATTGCTCTGTTCCATGTTCCTTGGCTAGAAAGAGCAGACTTTTGTTGTGATTTTTTTTTCACTACCAGCTGGTATTTCTAGGCTGTGTGCTTCTTTAGCCCCAAGTTTGGGATATTTAAGACAGAAAGCCAAGGAAATTCACTGCCATGTTGTCCTTGTGTGTGTCCTAATATTTCTTGAGGGTATGCATTCCTCTCCCTATTTTTCAGACTCACCTAGTATTTGTTTTACATTTAATATTCAGGGATTTTATTTGTACTTAGCATCCGTAGGACAGACATAAATACCCTATGAACACTGTTATAGTCAAAGAGTTTTCGGGAGGCATCTGTTTCTGTGGTATGTATATTGAACTTTTCATAGGGGCTGTGGTTCTAAATACGTATACAATAGGGCGCATGATGTGCCATGGAGTTTGAAATAAATAGAGAAAGGGAGAACAACAATGACTGGTGGTCAGATTTACAAATACTAATACTATTTGACATGGAATTGAAAGTTGCATGGGAAACCTAGATTTAAACTTCACCCTTTAGGTCTTTATGGGACATTTCAGTTAAATTTAAGACAATTATTTTATTTAATAGTGCATTAACTTTATTTATAACTACCAATACCTATAAATGATATAGAGGCATACTGGCATACTTTAAAGATATTGTGGGTTCAGTTCCAGATGGCCAAAATAAAGTGGATATTGCAATAAAACAAGTCACGAAAATTTTCAGTTTCCTAGTGAATATAAAAGTTACATTGTTACCTTTTTATTATGCTGTAGTCTATTGAGTGCTCAATAAAATTATGTCTAAAAAATGTACATAGCTTAGTTAAAAATATTTTCTCACTAAAAAATACAAATGATCATCTTAGCCTTCAGTGAGTCATAATTTATATGCTGGTGAAATGTCTTGCCTGGATGTTGATGGCTGCTGACTGACCAGGATGATGGTTTCCAAAGCTTGGGGTGACTGGGGAAATTTGTTAAAATATGATTAATAATGAAGTGGGTCATTCAATTAACTCTTTCACAATATTTCTTTCTTTTTTTTTTTTGAGATGGAATCTCACTGTGTTACCCAGACTGGAGTGCAGTGGCGCTATCTTGGCTCACTGCAACCTCCACCTCCCAGGTTCAAGTGATTCTCGTTCCTCAGCCTCCCCAAATAGCTGGGATTACAGGTGCTCGCCACCACGCCCAGCTAATTATTTGTATTTTAGTAGAGACAGGTTTTTGACATGTTGGCCAGGCTGGTCTCTAACTCCTGGCCTCAAGTGATCCACCCGCCTCAGCCTTCCAAAGTACTGGGATTACAGGTGTGAGCCACCACGCCCAGCCCACAAAATATTTCTTTGTAATATTTGTTTTTGATAGCACTTTACTCACAGTCTAACTTCTTTCAAAATCGGAGTCGATCCTCTCAAACCCTGCTGCTGCTTTATTAACTAAAGTTATGGAATATTCTAAATCTATTGTTTTCATTTCAACAGTGTTCATTTCATCTATATCATGAGCAGATTCCATCTCAAGATACCACTTTCTTTGTTCATCCATAAAAAGCAACTCCTCATTCATTCAAGTTTTATCATGAGATTATACCAATTTACTCACATCTTCAGTTTCTCCACTTCTAATTCTAGTTCTCTTGCTGTTTCACCATATCTGTGTTACTTCCTCCACTGAAATCTTTAAACCCCAGAATTCATACGTGAGTATTGAAATCAACTTCTTCCAAACTCCTGTTAATGGTGATATTTTGACCTCTTCCCATGAATCACAAATATTCCTAATGGCATCCAGAATGGTGAATCCCTTCAAGGTTTTCAATTTACTTTACCCAGATCCATCAGATAATCCCTATCTTTAGCAGCTGTAGCCTTACAAAATGAATTTCTTAACTAAAAAGTCCTGAAAGTAAAAATAACTCCATAATCCATGAGCGGCAGAATGGATGTTGTGGTAGGAGGCGTGAAAACAATACCTTTCTCCTTGCACATCTCCATCAGGGCTCTCGGGTGACCAGGTGTATTGTCAATGGGCAGTAATATTTTGAAGGAATCTTTTCTGAGCAGTAGGTCTACACAGAGGGCATAAAATATTAGGTAAACCACGCTGCAAACAGATGTGCTATCATCAAGGCTTTGTTATACCATTTATAGAGCACAGGGAGAGTAGAATTAGCATAATTCTTATGGGCCCTAGAATTTTCAGAATAGAAAATTAGTATTGTCTTCAACTTAAAGTTGCCAGCTGCATTAGCCCATAATAAATGAGTCAGCCTGTTCTTTGAAGCTCTGAAGTCAAGTATTGATTTCTCTCTAGCTATCAAAGTCCTGGAAGGCATCTTCTTCCAATATAAGGCAGTTTTGTCTACATGGAAAATCATTGTCTAATGTAGCCACCATCATCAATGGTCTTAGTTAGATCTTCTAAATAACTTGCTGCAGCTTCTACATCAGCACTTGCTTCTTGTTTTGTGCTTTTATGTTGTGGAGATGGCTTATTTCCTTAAACCTCATGAACCAACTGCTTCTAGCTTCAAATTTTTTCTTCTGCAGCTTTCCCCCTATAAACCAAAAGTATCTGAGACAGGTCTCAATCAATTTAGTGGTTTATTTTGCCAGGATTAAGGACATGCCCATGACACAGCCTTAGGAGGTCCTGAGAATATGAGCCAAAGGTGGTCAGGCTACAGCTTAGTTTTATATGGTTTAGGGAGACATAAAACCTTAATCAATATGTGTAAGATATTGGCTGGACATGTTGGCTCACACGTGTTATCCCAGCAATTTGTGGCTCATGAGGTCAGGAGTTCAAGACAAACCTCACCAAGATGGTGAAACCCTATCTCTACTAAAAAAACAAAAGAATCAGCCAGGCATGGTGACAGATGCCTATAATCCCAGCTAGTTGGGAGGCTGAGGCACAAAATTGCTTGAACCCGGGAGGCGGAGGTTGCAGTGAACCAAGATCATGCCACTGCACTCCAGCTGGAGTGACAGAGAGAGACTGTCTCAAAAAAAAAAAAAAAAAAAAAAAGTTGTACACTGTTTTTTCCAGAAAGGCAGGACAACTTGAAGTGGGGGCTTCCAGGTTATATATGGATTCAGATTTTCTTTTTTAATTGGCAGTTGGTTGAAAGAGTTTATCTAGAGACCTGGAATCAATACAAGGGAGTGTCTGGGTTAAATTAAGTGTTTGTGGAGACAAAGGTTTTTATTACGCAGATGAAGTCGCCAGGTAGCAGGCTCCAGAGAGAGCAGATTGTATTAAGGTCTCTGTTTTAATGTTAATGCTGGTCAGTGTGCCTGAATTCCAAAGGGAGAAGGGCATAAGGAGGCATGTTCCACCAACCCATTCCCATCATTGCATAAACTCCGGTTTCAGGTAAATTTTGGAAAGCCATTTGATGACAGGAGGGGTCCATTCAGTTGGTTGTGGGTGCTTAGAATTTTATTTTTGGTTTACATCACCAATCTCAGCCTTCATAGAACTGAAGATATTAAGAACCTTGCTCTGCATTAGGCTTTGTTTCAAGGGAATGTTGTGGCTGGTTTGGTCTTCTTTTCAGACTATTCAGAGTTTCTCCCTATCAGCAATAAGGCTGTTGCACCTTCTTAACAATCATATGTTCACTGGAGTAGCACTTTTAATTTTCTTCAAGAACTTTTGCTTTGCATTCACAACTTGTCTAATTGTTTGGCACAAAAGGCCTAGGTTTTGGTTTATCTTCACTTTCTTTATGTCTTCCTGGCTAAGCTTAATTATTTCTAGCTTTTGATTTAAAGTGAGAGGTGTGTGACTCTTTCTATTTCTTGAACACATACAGGCTATTGTAAAATTATTAATTGGCCTAATTTTAATATTATTATGTCTCAATGAATAGGGAGATCCAAGGAGATGGAGAGACATCAGGGGAAGGCTGATTCGTGGAGCAGCCAAAACACACAGAAAATTTATCAGTGAAGTTCGCCATCTTAATGAGCACAGTTCATGGCACCCCAAAACAATTACAATAGTGACATCAAAGATCAGTGATTTCAGATCACCATAATGGATGCAATAATAATGAAAAAACTTTAAAATAATATGTTATCAAAATGTGACACAGAGACATGAAGTGAGCACATGCTGTTGGAAAAATGGTGCTGGTAGACTTACTTAATGGAGGGTTGCCACAAACCTTCAATTTTTAAAAATCATGTCTGCGAACATAATATCTGTGAAGCACAAGAAAGCAAAGAGCACTAAAACAAGGTACACCTGTGTATATAAATATTTATATAGTGCGTATATGTATATTTATATAATTTATGTCTACCTGTCTCTATCTACCTCTCTCTCTGTCTCTCTCTCTATCTATCTATCCACCTATCTATCCATCCACATATCTACCTATCTTTTCAGTCCTACTGGTGAGTATTCAACTTTAACATTGATTTTTAAATTAGTAGGATATACATACTAAATTGTTGAAAAGCAGACGAATGTTAAACCTCTTGGTTCCTTGTCATTCAATCTGGTTATTGCATAATCCAAGAAAAAAATACATTCTAAAGGGAATTTAAAAGAAGAGAGCAATATTACCTCAAAAAAGAAGTACTGACATTTTTGCTAACTCTTAGACTTCAAACATGTTTCTATGCTTAAGGTTTGAGTTGTCTCAGAAAATAGCCTTTCAAAGCTTAAAGTTACTGTTCGAGAATCATATTTATTTGCTACATTAGCTCTTTCATAATGTTATACTATCCTGGTGGTAATATTGTTTCTCTCACAAATATTCTTAACATAAGACAGATCATAATGCAATTTAACATGTAAATGTAGCTTAGTAGGGAATAGCTCAGCCTAATTGCTTTCCAAGCCCAATCAAGAAACTTAAGCTAGTAGAGAGCTGACAGTTTCAGAATGCAAAAGATTTGTCTTTACATATTTTAACTAATTAAACTTGCAATTATTCAGTACTTTTCTTCTGTAAGCATTTAAAAAACACTTTTCAAGTCAATTTCCTGAAGTGTAGAGCTGTAAGTGATCATCAGCCACATTTCTCAAATAGAAAATGTGAGGTAATAGCATGTATTGATGGTTTTCTTTCTGTATTATGTTTATATTAACATAGCTGAAAATTTCCAACAGATATTGTAAATGCTTCAGGGAGTATGCATTCAATTACTTCCCTCACACTTAGAAATTATTTCAAAATGGATGTCACATTTTTAAATGAAACTATTAGAAAAGTATAAATTGTTAATGAATACAGGTGGGAATTCTTGTTAGCATAGTAACCATAACCTTATTTTGTCACAGGGATGTTTAGGGCAGTTGCTGTTGGTCAAAGCTTATCGTGTATTTGACCCTGATATTAGGCTGTGGTTTTTTTTTTATTGGAGAAGTTGAATGGAAATATGCTATGTATTAGAAGAACATTGATCTCTAAGGCTCAAGTTGCTTGGAGATCACAAATTTAAAAACATTTCACAAATTAAGAAGGAGAATGGAGGTTTCTCAAACACTAATTAGGACAAATTGTAATTTTCTTGTAACATGTTTTGTAGCTGATATGGTTTGGCTATTTCCCCACCCAAATCTCATTTTGAACTGTAGTTCCCATAATCCCCACTTGTCAGATAAGGGACCCAGTGAGAGATAATTGAATCATGGGGGTGTTTACCTCCATGCTGTTCTTGTGTTCATGAGTTCCTTCTCACAAGATCTGATGGTTTCATAAGGTGCTTTCCCCACCCTTCATTTTGCACTTCTTGCTGCTGCCATGTGAAGAAAAACATGCCTGCTTCCCCTTCTGCCATGATTGTAAGTTTCCTGAAGCTTCTCCAGCCCTGCAGAGCTGTGAGTCAATTAAACCTCTTTCCTTTATAAATTACCCAGTTTTGGGTATGTCTTTACGAGCAGCATGAGGACAGTAGTTATTCTTTTATTTAGGCATAAGTCTTTATCTGATTCTAAATCATTTATCAGCTATAAGCTCTTGCTCCAATTCAGTGTAATTCACTACTCTCCTCACTATGTTGATCAGTGAAATGTTTCTATACATGCATAAAATATTTCTCCTTTTAAAACTGGCTGAATGAAAACAATTATCACAATAAACACAGTGGCTTATATTCTAGTAGCAAAGTAAGCAAGTCTTTCAAGCAGAGGAAGCCTTCAGAAGTGGTATTAATTAGTGCTATTTTGACAGAGGCCATAGAAGATAAAAATATTTTCTCACCTACACAAGAGGTTTCTTAGTGTCAGGTACATTAGTGGAACAATTGTAAGTAAATTTTGAATAGTTCTTTAGCTCTAACGTGATGAAATTGCTTTTAATCTTCCATTACAATTGCGTAGTATCCGATTTGCTAGATGAGCTTCAAAAGAAACAGAATAAAAGAAATAGGTACAAAAGGAAAAGTGGTCATGGTGAAGGTTAGATTAGAGATGCAGTTTGCCTAACTCTAATTTTCTGTAGTTAGGGAATGTTTACTTTGAATAACATTGATTGAAAAATTAGAAAATTGCAAACTTACATATATTTAATTTTTAAGGGAGGTCACATATAAATTTCTCTAGTTTTATTTTAGGCAACTATAAGGTACATCTTCATTCTCACTTTTTAAAATAGTAGTCCTATTTAAATCATTATAATTGGAGAGGAAATTATTTTCTTACAAAAGATAACATTAATAGTCCTTGGGATATTGTGTTGCTTGGTATATTACAGATAGTAAAAACAAATCCATCCTATTGGAAAGTGAATACAGACATGTGAATCCACTGTTATCCTTTCCTAATAATAATCACTCCAGAAAATGTTCTTTGGAATATTATTAAACTGTTATTCATTTTTTAATTAGTGAGGTCACATCTTTATCCCTTAATAATTAAGTAAAATTATTCTCAAATTACATTAATTAAAGTAAGTCCTGACATTGATTAATTCATTCCAGTTGGGTTAAAGACTATATCCTTATTTAGCATGGCCTTTGAACATTTCCAAAACACAATGTTTACATGATATTCGTACACATTTAATGCATTTTAACTCAGGTGGCTTTTCAGAAAATTAAGTCTGACTTATTTTTCAGTATTAAGAACGTTCTTTATAAGAGAAACAGTTTGTCTTGACATAGATATTTCATATTTTACATAGCTCTTCTTCTATTATTCCATTGAGATTGCCTTCTTTTCATTTTCCCACTTCTACTTTTCCTCTTCTCTCTTATTTTCTTCTTCCCTTGTCTTCCTCCCTTCCTCCCTCTCTCTTTCTTCTCTTTCTTTCCCCTCTCCTCCTCTTTCCCTCTTTCATCTTATTCAGTTACCAAAATAAACAAAAAAAACCTGTGTTTGTTCTCATTCATACATACATAAACAGTTAAATGTGAGTTACTCCACTAAACTAAACTGAAAAATAATGTAATGTCATACCTATTTTTCTTAAACTAAAAATATTCTACATATCTAAACTGTTGTTATTTGACTAATAATGCATGTCAAAGGAAAGATAGAAGGAAGAAAAGGAAGAGGGATTAAGGAAATGATAAACTTGGTTCATATTAAATGTTTTGTTGAACAAATATCTTAATCACCAGCAGTGAGAAAGGCACTATGTTAGATGTAGGGGGAAATTTGAAAAGCTAGCTGTTAATCCTAAGAAGTTTGTCCTTTATTAGAATGGAAGACAGTAGAGAATAACAATTAAAATTATAAATAACATGTTTAAACCTGTAGATAATTGTGATAAATTATAAAGGAAAACTAAAATCTAGAAATTTAGGATGTGAATGCATTATTTTCAAATTATAAATCCAAATGATATCATAAAAGATGCTTTCTGAAAGTAATTCCATTGGGCTTTCACATCTCTCAAACATCTACTCTGTGCCAAGCATTGCGCTAAGCACATCATAGGCATATAATCAACACAACTGTCCGACATTACCTACAGTTCACAAATAAGTGAATATAATTTGATAGAAATTAGGTTTTTGTTAGCTAATTCAGCAAATAAATGTGCAGATGTTTCAATAAAACAACTTTAAAACAAGACTTTTGACAAAAGATGTCTCACACATGATAGATGATCCTCAATTTATGATGGAGTTACATCCTTATAACCACTTTGCAAAGTCAAAAAATTGTAAGTGGAAACTTCATAATTTACAAACTGTATGTATTCTGTGGAATACAAAATATTTTTCACTCAAAAAATGAAACTAGAACTTCAGACTATTTTTAAAGTAAGGGGAAATTAGGATAAGGGACAAATGCAGACCATTGAAATGCAGTTTAGTCCAGGTCAGCAAGAGCACGTTGCCTAACTTGGGTCTAAGTAGCAAGCACTGACAGCTGACATCAGATTACCCTTCACTCAGCAAATCATGGAAAGCCTTCTCTATAGTTTCACTTCAAATATTTATTTATTTATTTGAGATGGAGTCTCCATCTGTTGCCCAGGCTGGAGTGCAGTGATGCGATCGTGGTTCACTGAAACCTCTGCCTCCTGGTTTCAAGTGATCCTCCTGCCTCAGGCTCCCTTAAAGCTGGGATTATAGGTGGGATTATAGGCGTGAGCCACCAAACCCGCCTAATTTTGTATTTTTAGTAGAGATGGAGTTTTACTATTTTGGCCAGGCTGGTCTCGAACTCCGGACCTCAACTCCGGCCCATCTTGGCCTCCCAAAGTGCTAGGATTACAGACATAAGCCACCGTGCCCAGTCTCACTTCAAAGATTCAAATTTGGAATAAACATCTGGGTAAAATGGTACTAAGTAGGCATACCTAATATAAATTCTAGGTTCTTTTAAAAATATTGATTCATAAATGAAAATATATACTTGAAATATCAGTACAAAAATAATAAATATTCAGACAAAACAAACAATTAGAAGAACATTGGCAAGGAAGAATATTAAGTTGCATTTTACTTTTTAACTAGGTAATATGTGGCTGAAGCAGAGCAGATTTTCTCATTACTTAGTATATACCTACATTACATAATTAAAACCTAGGCACTTCAAATTAAGCAAAGAATAAATGTATTTAAGTGCAGATGGATCTGGATAATCAAACAGGAAAATGAGGAAGAAAAAAATTAACTACTATACCTGTAGAAAGGGTAATGGTGATATCTACATGATGGTAATTCAAGAAAAAGTTCAATACAAGGAAGAGGGAATATTGGCCAAGAATACAGATGAAAGAAACATGAAATTTTAGGAAACATCTGCTTGATGTGCTCAAAAACAACTCAAGAGCATATGGCAACACCAAAAGTAACATGTGCAGAGGATAACATGCAGAGGAAAGGAGGGAAAATTATTTTTTTTTAAACTGGCTGATATAAATAAAAATATGGCAGACTTTATAAATTTATAAAAATAAAAAGAAGTAAAAAATTACTGGAGTATGGACTTTCGCCAAAAAACAAATTATTTCAAATAAAGGTATTAAAGATAATGAACTAAGCTTAATTTTTCCGATAATTTTCGTAAAGTTAACAATTATATAAAGAAATAAATGCCTGAAAAAATTTCCATGTTACCCACCGATTATCTGAAAAATATTGAAGACTTCTTGGATCAAGGTGTTTAAAGACAATTTCTGGCCAGTCATTGCCTGACCACTAGTTTACACTGACCAAGAACAACACTCGGAAGCCAAACTTCAACCCAAAAACAAGAAACAAAAAGCTGAGCAGACAGTTCAGTGTTGACTCACTGAGGAAAGGAAGACTCTGAAAAATCGATACTGACATAATGGAAAACCAATAATCAGGGAAGCCACACCTATAGAGCCCGCCCACCTGGGGGATGCCACAGTGGGGCCAGGTTGAGTCCTCTGCTGGCAGGGGAGCAAGAGCAGAGAGGGGCCCTGAGGTGGACCTGGGCCCAGGTGAGTGCCTTGCTTTGCACATAGAGCTGGGAGGGGGACGGTGTGCCGGGGAGGGGCAGGCCTGGGGCAAGTGGTTGGGGCCGTGCTTTGGGGGTCAGAGGAAGTAAGTGGGAGCAGTGCCTGCTTTGGGGATCCGGCCAATGGCACGGCCACTGTGCCCACTCTGCTTGCTGTGCTTTTGGAGGAGGCTCTGTGCAGGACCTCCCAGGGCCATGTCCCTGGGGTCTGCCCTGCATTGGGTGACCACTGAGGCCGACACTCCCAATGGCTGGGCTTGGGACCCATGATGCACACCTGTATGCACCCCCACAGGAAGGGCCACAAGCCAGGCAAGTGGGAGCCCCGGGCTGCCTCTGAGCCCCAGGGCCAATGGGGCAAGCTTGTGGTGACATCACTCCTGCCCAAAACATCGGCCAGGGCCCAGCAAAGACCTGGAGCCCCTACCCCAGGCTGCAAGGGGGGCAAGGCCAGGGCTGCACACCCCACAGAGCCAGCAGGAGCCGGGGATAGGCGGGAGCCCTCCCCTTTCTGAGTTGGCAGCGTGGGAGCTCTTTAGGTGCAGCTGTAGCTGCCCTGCCGCCACCACTAACCCAGGCATTTCTGCACTCCAGGGGACCCAGGAAGGTCCTCCTGTGCCCGCAGGCTTGAGAGTGTCTGCTCCCGCTGCCTGGCCTCTCCCCGCTCCTGCGTCCGCTCTGACCTTGGAACAGGGTTGGGCTGAGCTCCGGCACTGTCACAGCTCAGCCAGGTGTGCAAACGCTCTGGGCAGCGCTGACAGGCTAGCCCCCTGCTGCCTTGGCCCACTCTGGACTTCGGCCACCGTCAAGTGTGGGGGTGGAGGCTGAGTGGGAAGGATGAGGGCAGCTCGGTGCTGGCCTGTAAGTGCCCCTTGGTGCGAGCAGCCTTGGTATGAGCGGCCTTGGTGCCATGGACAGCAGCAGGAGGCCAACAGGCTCCTGGGCAGAAGGGGGCGGGTCCCTGGTGAGGCCCCACCTTCAGGCCAGGGAGGGCCTCAAGGCTGGGGTCCAGGCTGACAGTCATGGGGACCGGAGTGGGAACTTGTGGTACCTTTTCCGGGCCCACCCATGCTGGCCAGGGACCAAACAGCAGGCACTTCCTCCCCTCTGAGGCCCATACAAAAACCCCGGGCTCAGCCAAAGCAGGGGATGGAGAGACAACAGGACTACCAGCTGCAGAGGAGCTACCCTCTCTGCTGAGAACTGCAGAGATGATGGGATGACCTACCTGCAAAGAGGAGCTTCCCACTCCAGGGTCTCCTCTCTGCTAGGAGCTAAACACTCATCAAGACACCCTGGCTGCAGAAAGAGGGTCCCCTCTGAGCTGTTTTGTCCCTCAATAAAGCTCTTCTTTGTCTTGCTCATCCTCCACTTGTCTGCATACCTCATTCTTCCTGGTTGCGGGACAAGAAGTCAAGATCCACCTAATGACAAGGCTAATAAAGCTGTAGCACAAACAAGGCTGAAACATGCCCCTTGTTCACCTCATTGCAAGTGAAGAGAAGTAGAGAAAAGCTGCAGCCCTTCAGGGACCCCAGACCTGGGAGCTTCCCTAGCCAAGGCTGCAACTCCGTCTATGAGGCCCTGTGATTCCTAGCATCTCCAAGCTTCTGGGAACCACTGGATTCCTCAGTGCCAGCTGCGGAAGCTGTTTGTGGTGTGCCTGGTCCAGCTGCAGTCTTGCAGAGAGCCGGGCGCCCATGCCAGCACCTGGAGCTGCCCACCCCGCAGCAGCAGCTGGCGTGTCTGACTGCGCAGTGGCTGGACCACAGGCTCCATCACACACCCCTCACCACTCCATGCCTGACTCGCAGTCTCCCTTGGAGGCGTGGGATCCAGGCCTGTAGTGTGAGCTGAGCACAGCCTGCCAGGCTGAGTGGGCAGAATGAGCCCAGTGGATCTGAGCAAAACTTGGGCAGAGGCGCCACCAGCCACAGGTTTCTGTCCAGGAATGCGACACCCCAAAGATCCCGTAACAGTGGGAGAATGAACTAACACACCAGGGTCTAAAGAAAAAGTTCCAAATGAAATTACAAATATTATAAAATTCTTTGAGATGATCAAAGCACAACACAGCAAGATTCATGGGATGCAGCTAAATCATGCATAGAAGAAAAATTGATAGCTTAAAATGCCTCCATTAAAAAAAGAGAAAAGGTCTCAATTAATAGATAGCATAAGGTTCCACCTCAAGAAACTAGAAAGAAAAAGAAGGAGCAGGCTAATTTTAAAAAACCAGCAAAAGGCAGAAGATAATTAGAGCAGAAATTAAAGAAATATAAAGCAGAGAGAATTACAAAATCAGGCATGAAAGGGGGACACCACTGTCGACATTAAAAAAAAATTGAAAGAATTTTAACAAATTAATATAAACAACTTTATGCCAATAAATTAGGCAACTTAAGTCAAACGGATACATTTCTAGAAAGACACATTACCAAAACTGACTGAAGAAGAAATAGGAAACCTAAATGGATGTATGAGAAAATATAAAATTCATGAGTGATTTAAAAACTTTCCACCAAGAAAATCTTAAAGAGAGATAGCTTTACTGGTGTTTTCTATCAAATATTTACAGAAATGCATATCATTCCCAATTATATAATGTTTTAGGAATTTTGCACTGTTAGAGCTCCAAACATAAAAACTATTATTACTATTAAGGTAAATGATTTTGTAAACAGGAGGTCACTGATGCCTTTTATTTGGAGTGGAGTAGGAGCCAGATTAATGAATTTTAAAACCATGATTCAGTGTATACAGATAATCCACATTATTAAAAAAAACCATTTCTTTAGAGAACTGAAGTAAATGGATACAGTCTAACTTTCAGTATTTCTCTCTAGAAACCTGAGTTGTCTAAATGGTAACATTTTATTAAGACCAAATGTTTACCTTTTCTTAAAGAGAATTTTGCAATCCAAAAAATGATTAATAACCCCTGACATAGAAACAAAATATTTTTCATAATAAAATTTTAGGTATTGTTCAGAGTAGAAATTGTTTTTTTCTGCAAAATTACTGAAAATTCACAACCATTGCACAAGTTCCTCTGATTATTTGTCACCACTATTGGCAATCACAAAAAGACGATTTTGTCATGCAATTCTTGAAGAAATTTATAGGAGTAGTAATTTACTAGTGATTTTCCTCCCACTGTTTTCCCCACAGATTTATGTGATTATGGAATTCTCTGGTAACTAAAGAAAAATTATGATTATCACCATCTTAAAACTTCGTATCTTCTGTCCTTGAATATAAATTATACTTTCCAGATAAAGCTATCATCATTCATCATTATAAAATTTACATTCAGTAAGCGATGTCAAGATGGCTGTTGCTTTTTTTAATCCAATGAAAAATAAATCTGTATAATAAGAATAACCAAAAAGAAAGAAGTATTGGCATTTGAAATGTTTTTTGCTGCTCAATGAAATAAATAAATCATTAACATGCTATTACTTAAACTCTTATAAACTTTTGGTAATCATTGGTTTTTAAAACATTGTTTTTCATTGGAAATTGACTTGGCTTATGTTTCACTGGTGTTATGATTTTGATATAAAACTTTCTGAATATTGCTCTATGCTAATAAATTCTCCAGAGAAAAGATATCATTTCATCGAATAAATTTTGCAATTTTAGAAACAGCTACATCTTGCCAATCTATTGAGCGTATCTATATATTTAATTACCCTGCAGCTGTGTGAAACGATTGTTTAAACAGTTTGTATTCTGAGTGAATTACAGGGTCTGCTGGCCTTATATTGATATTACCTTCATTTATTTATGTACTATACCTACCTAAAACTTTGGCCTCATAATGAAAGCATTAGACACAAAATTCTTACATCTACCAAGCGGTAGAGAAGCCAAGTGTGAAGAAGTAGAGTGTGGGTGTTTAATACACCTTATGTTAGAAATCATCTTATTCTCTATTTATTAGGTTGGTACAAAAGTAATTAGTTTTTGCAATTAAAACAAAACTGGAAAACCGCAATTAGTTTTGCAGCAACCTCACAAAAGCAAATAAAAATGTAATAACCTTATGATTATTTCAACAATCATCAAATGCACAACAAAACTTATTGCATATTTGTATGATCCTGGAAAAAAATCACAAATAATTTACCTGCTCTATGAATATATATTTTACAAGTAAAGCTATCACAAGAATATTACAAGCCCTGGACAAATTGCTTCTGTTGGTGAAATTTTCTTTACATAGAACTACATCTCCCTGCATTTGGGGGAAATTAAGAGGGAAGGAATGCCAACGATCAATTTCCCTTTTTCACTCCAAATATGTATTATATTTTATTTATTCTTAGAGTTCATCAAATTATTAGAAATAATGATATGATTCCATTTTTCTTCAGAAACTCTTATCTTTTCTCAGTCTTAAAAATGATAGTCTCTTAACCATCAGGATATTGTAATAGATCTGAAAATACTGATGTAGCACCTTGGATGCCAACTGGGTTTACTTCATCTTTTGATAACAAATGAAATTTTAGCTCAATCCCAATTCCACATGGACAGACAACCCGGCAGCATCCCTTTAATGTCTTAGGGAATTCTTGAAGAAATTTGTTGGTTCAAGAGGCACAGTGTGTGGTGTCTCTAGGATCTCATATTTACAGATTGTTGCTGTCTCTTTTCATTCACTTACCATCATCCAAAGCCTTCCTTCTTTTCTTTTTTTTTTAGTTGCTCCATATACAAAAGTTTTTTTTTAAAAGTCTATGTAGCAGAATTTTACTTATGATATATACAGTGATATGGTGGTGGCAGTGAAGCCAGGTTACATGATAGCTATGATGACAATGCCAAAATAAATATTATACATCTCTATTATTATAAGTCCTTTGGCCACATTACTGTCATATATTTCTTATAAGCCTGCTTTCTCAGTAGTCCCCAAAAGCCTGTAGGTATGTTGCTCAGAACCACCTTCCAGTTTGTATTTTCTTTGTAATCTTTTCCAGATGATTTGCCCCCATTAGCACATTCTTACTCATTTCTTATGCAGAGCTTTTAGTTCTTAATTTGTGCAGAGGTTTCTGCTTGTCCCTGTTGATTCCTCTTCATACTTTGTCACCTTGCTCAATATACTGAGCGTCTCATGTGTATGAACTGCCTGCAAGGGCTCCTTTGTTGTTTGACATCCAGCTGGCTTTAACCTATGGGAGATACCAGCAGGAAGTCAAAGGTGGAAGAGAAAAAGAGGAGGGACTCTATTCCACTTTCACCCTATTGGGTTACCATGAGCTTACTATGTCCCTTTATATAAGAAAACTGCTCCTGTAGGTAGCTATATCTATTCTCCCAGGATTGGCTTCAGAGCCTTAAATTTTATACTAAAAATAGCCTGTCAAGATTTTCTTTCTGAACCAAAAGAATATTTCTAGGAAAAGATATGTGCATGCAGTAACCATTACATTTTTCTTACTCTGATATACACATCTAAAATGAGTCTGTTGTTTGTTGTGTTATGATAATGATAATTTGAAATAAGGTACAAAAAAGCAAGTGATGATTATGGAGAGCTTTGAAGATTTTGACTCTCTTATGAACTGACAGGGGCGTCAAACATAATAATGTAATTATACCAAGAAACACATAACCCAATATTTGCTAATTACAAGAAACTAAAAGCTCTTAGAGAATCAATTTCCAATAGAAAATTTCCCTCAATGGCATACTTTTGTCAGCACCTGGCACCTGAAAGAGAGGAGTTGAAAAAAAAAAATGAGATAAGAGGAAGTTTGAAATTAACTAATGTTTTTCTGCTTTAATATACGGCTTAGTGCTGATTTTAGTAAGTATATTAGCAAAGAGGCTTGTAGACAGATTAGAGAATTTCTACAGTGTGTTAGTTTTCTGTTCTCCTTAACATTACCACAATTCAGCAGGTTAAATTAATACAAAACTAGTTATATTTTTGTGACTCTAGGACCTTGGCATTTCATATATCCTTTTAACTATTTTGAATTGGTTCACTAGTTTTACACATGAATATGTTAACTATAACACTTGCACGTATTGATATAATTCAAAATTGGAACTTGTATAATTCCATTTGTCCTAATATTCAGGTATTAAAAAATCATGCTTATGAACAATGATATGTAAGAAAGAACAAGACTGAGTTACTGAAAAAATTACAACTATTTTCTCTCTACCACTATTGTAAGTACTCCTCTGAACACAATTAGATGGATTAGATGCATGTGAACAAAGAACCCTGGAAGAATATAACAAGCACTCAATGTTTTATGACATCAAAGGCAAAGCTATATCAGTGCTCATTTCCCTACCTCTGGTTTCTCTGCGTTTTGTACTTAAATCCACTGCACCTCACCTGCAGGCTCAAGAGAGCCTAATTTCTCAGCTGATCATCACAATAATCAAATAATTAAAATACTATTTATTAATTTATTACCACTTACGTGGTGTGCACAATGATTATCTTATCTGAGCCTTAAAACAATCCTTTAATATGGGTTATTAATGTTTTAATAAATATAAAGCAACCCTTTATACTTATTATCTTTATTTTACTGATGCAATAATAAGACATACTTTCACTCAGCAAGTGACTTATCCTAGGTTTTGCTGAATTGCCATCAGCCATTTCTGCTGAGTTCCTATTTGGCCCTTGAAGAAACTTCACTGAACCTGGATAACTAAAAACACATAAAAAATGTCTCCTTTCAACTTCTCTTCCTTTAGGGGCTACATTCCAATAATTGAGTATGATGTTCAGGTCAAGATGATGGACTTCGGAGTCAGATGGAAAACTTCAAATCTTAGCTTTATCATTTTCTGGATTTGAAATCATGAGCAAGTTTGTCAACACTCTTAGTTTTGGATTGCCCTTCTGCAAAATGAGGACAACAAAATCCATCTGATGTTTTAAGGCAGGAGTAAATAAGATTCTGTATATTAAGACAATAGAGTATATCTGGTAAAAAAACAAACAAACAAAAAACAAAACCAAAAAACACCACTGTGTGGTTCTGACCAATTATTTAGTGAGTAATCCTAAACCCCATCTAATATTAAAATATTTCTCTGAACTTCCTGATTTTACCACCCTCCAAATGAACCTGGTGGTCTTATTGCTTTATCTCTTTCCCAGGACAGCACAAAGTAATTGCCTTGTGATGAAAGCTCCTAAGAACAAACACATTTCCCAGCAAAAGTTTGTGTACTTGAGATCTTACTCCCCAAAACTTCATTGCCAGCCACATTTTTCACTGACATGATGGATGGGCTCTAAAAATTCTTCTGCCCATTACTTGAATTAGTATTGAACGAGTGATGTCCTCAAGAGGCTCAAGAGTGGATTCTGCACTTTTCTTTCCATCTTGCATTCAGTAACATCATATTGAGAGCTTGAAATCAGCCATGGAAGAAGTTTATCATTATAAGAATTGGCAAACATTACAAATGAGGTTTTAGTTTTGTCTTCTTTTGTTTCCTTTAAAAAAATTCAAATAGCTGCTTTATTAGCTCACCCTTGATTTAAACCAGTATGCCCTACAGATCAGTAATACTCAAATTGTGATCCATGGACTAATGCCAGTCACTGAACTATTTGTTTCTTTTCTACCTCGGATTAAGTACAATAATTGAGTGTGAGCATTTGGAAACACTTAGAGCATTTTGAAATTGTCATTATATTAATATGCTTAATCAGTTTTTGCAATTAATTTCTATTCAATTTTACAAATGCTTAAGTTTGTAATAGATTGTAAAACAATGCCATTTAATACATTGTATTGTAAAAAAAATGCCCATTCATACATTGTATACAGTGTATATAGCACTGTGCTTAAGTAGTCCCCCACTCCTTGGCATCTCTATAACCAGATCGCTTTCACCTACTTTTGCCTTGCCATGGAAACTGGAGCTTGTCCAATCCCTTGCTTGTTTCCCCTTCTCACTGTTTAAGGGCCAAAATGACTGATGTCTGAGCCAACTCAAATTACTGCAGTGGACTTTTGTAAGTTCATTTATTTCTCTGTTCTATGAATTCCCTTTTAACTGGGAATTCATTTTTTATGAGGCCAATAAGAATGTTTCTCTAATGTACAAAACTATCTAAGAATCAAAAGAAAGAGATTGGCATGGATAGAAGGAAGAGAAAGTGCTGTTGGCAAATGTGGCCAGAAGTAATTCTGCAATGAAAGCCTTTGTGGATCTTCAATACTTGCTTGGAAGTTTTGGTGCAAAATGTCTTTATTTTTAAACCCAAGCTTATTTTGAAAGCCATAATTTACTTCAAAAACGTTGGCACTGATATGGCCAGCACTTCAAATAACCTAACAAGTATTTTATAGTTTATATTTTCCCTAGTCTAAATTTATACAAAAAAAAAAAAACTTCAGTGTTATTTGAAAAGTCAGAAACCAGAAATGAAGGAAAAATCTTAAGCCAAATACTTGGTATACTTCTCTCCCGTACATCCCATCTGACTCTATTACTGTCAATTTTAACTCTTGGCTAAATTAAGTGGATCTGTTTATATTTAGCAACTGCCTAAACAGCAGATCTGTACCCTGTCCTCCCCTTGTCACCTTACACTGACTCCTGACTGCATAACCCTGGTAAACGAAACGAGTATTTATTTGGACTCCATTATGTGCCACCTAGTTTATATTTAGTATTGTTTAATATTCACAATTATAAAATAGGAATATTTCTGAAACTGGCCTAACTGCCCCATAGAACGGATGTTTACGGTTTCTTCTGAATAAACATAGAAGTTGATCCTCCGAGTCTTGACATTTGAGAGTTACATTTGTATGAGTTCCTTTCTCAGGAAACCAGCGATAAGGACTCTCAGACAGTATCAAGGAACTGAACTTTACCACATCACCACATCTGGACAATAAGATGCTACACCTTCACCCATCATGACTGCATAATTGACCACCAGCTTCCTGTTGACAACCTCTCTTCCTTACTCCTTCCAAATTCCTATTTCCCACAAATGGTTACCTTTCTTCCCTGTCATGTAACCTCCAAATTTCAGTCAGTTGAGGAGATGGATTTGAGACTAATCTCCCATCTCCTTGGCTGCAGCACCAGGTTAAAGCCTTCTTCCCTGGCAATACTCATTGTCTCAGTGATTGGCAAGACCTAGACCAAACCCCTGGCATTTTGGTATGCTGATCTGGAATGCATTGCTTGTGGCTTTGCTGTCTGCTGCAGGCTGGAGGAGCTTAAAAGCCTTTCTAAGCAGCTGCCTGTCCTTTTAGGACTGGAGGTAGGTTTCTGCCTCTCTTTTCGGCCCTGGCACTGCTGGCCCCAACCACATGCCTGATTGCCCAGGAAGAACAGCCTTTGAAATTCAACATCTGCTTCTGGGTAGTTGGTGAGTGTCCTCTCTGGGCCCAGACAGCAGGATCTGCTCCTCTCTACTTGGGAAACTTTTAAATACATTTCTGTTTGCAGGTTGAACAAGCCCACCTGACCAAGAGGGGGAAGTACGCTGACTGTTTTCAGTTTGGACACTCTTGGGGGCTTTTTAGTAATTGCATGTGTTTCTGAGCGAGTGTCTTTTGTGGGTACGAGACAACAGGATCTGCTTCTCTCAACTAGGGACATTCTGAAGAATTTTGGTGTGCAATTTCATCAAGCTCAACCCATGGAAAGAGGAAGCTCCACTGTTTCAGTTTGGACACTCTTGGGGTTTGTTGGTTGCTGCAGCACTTGGATTGTATTTTGGTGATTGTTTATTTGTGTATGTCAATATAGCCATGGGAAGTAAGAATTTGATAAGCTGATAATCTTATGTAATACTGTTTGGCCTCATATCTTTGAATCTGGATAAGTTTGGCCTCCCCATGTGCCTCATTTTGCTGCTGAATGGGAAAGCAGGGTGGAGTTTTGTGTATTCAGGCTTTTATGCTGTTGTTCAAAGCAAGGTCAGGCTTGATTAGTACATGATGTTCTTCTGTGGTTTTGTTTGGCTCCAGTCGTCCTTGGAGTGTGGAGAGGTTTAGGCTTTAAAAATCAAAATGCCACAGAAACTGCTGTACCCAAAACTTTGGTTCACAACTTTCATTGGATTGCCTATCAGGGCAAAAGAAGTTTAGCCATGTGAACGTGTTCATAAGCCAGTGAGTTTGTATTAGTATCTTATGGCTAGAGTTCCAAGGTAAAAGTTATTGGATCGCTGTTTGTATGTATGTATACATGTTTAGATGTGTTTACATGTATGTATATTATTTCATATGTTGTGTCTACCAAATTGGCTTATAAATAAAAGAGCACTCCTAAATTAAGTCCATGCAATTTTCAAGTTCATGTGACTTAAGTAAATCTTTAATAAACAAGTTGGGCCGGGCGCGGTGGCTCAAGCCTGTAATCCCAGCACTTTGGGAGGCCGAGGCGGGTGGATCACGAGGTCAGGAGATCGAGACCATCCTGGCTAACACGGTGAAACCCCGTCTCTACTAAAAATACAAAAAATTAGCCGGACGTGTTGGCGGGCGCCTGTAGTCCCAGCTACTCGGGAGGCTGAGGCAGGAGAATGGCGTGAACCCGGGAGGCGGAGCTTGCAGTGAGCTGAGATCGCGCCACTGCACTCCAGCCTGGGGGACAGAGCAAGACTCCGTCTCGAAAAAAAAAAAAAAAAAAAAAGTTGACTTTAAAAGTATTGGTAAAATAAAAATTTAAATGTCATTGGAATTGTCAGTATATATTTTTATCTTGGTTTTACATTTGTGTCTGCTAGATATTTTGAGGTGTCAGAGTTTGGCACAGATGATTATAAATCTATAAACCCAGCCAATACAAAAATAATCTTTGTTTCTGTGATTTTTTTTATAAATAAGACTAATTTAATGTTGTTGGTTTAATGAATACAGCTTCATCTTCTGAGTTATTAGTGAAAATACCCATGTATTTAACTTTAAAATTCTTACTAAGATGGACACTTATAATTCACAGGTTACAAAATAGTTAGCAAGGAAATGACTAGTTTGGTTTAATATCAGTTCTCATAAATAATCTAGATAACCTGTTTAAAAAAATGAAAGAATTGAGTGCATGTAAATGAAACAACTTGTAGGTTTACTTTTTGTATAATTTTAAATTTAAAATTATTTTTGATGTTCATTAGGTGTCTGGGTCGTTTCTAATTAATAAAAGGTCATGATATTGGGAAATATGCTTCCAAAAATTGTGGAATGTTCTCATCTATAAAATACTAATATCTGATAACTCGAGACTTCTTGCTTACTAGGTTTTCACTAAAATTTAAAGCTACTAACAATAAGATTTCTAGTTAGTGTATAATTCTGTATATAAAATATGCCAAAAAGATGTATTCGTATTAACAAAAATAATAATTTTGTCTAATTCAGCAGTTATCTAAAGGTTGATTCAAATTATGGACTATGGTAAATTTTTGTCCTAAAATAAAATAATTGTTTATTTTAAAAATTAGGACAAAACAGAAGGCCCAAGCATGTCCTATTTACTTTTTTTTCCCTGTTTCTCTGTGTCTATCTTCATGCACATACAGAGAAAATAGAAAATTGAAAAAGTTTACATAATAAAATATTCTTGAAAACACAATAAAAAATTGGAGAAATTTGGCTAATTAATATTGCTCATAGTTAAAGCTCTTAGCATTCATGAAGTTAAAATAAAAAATATTATACAAATTACATTTGAAATTTGGCAATCATTTTTTAATATAGTTAAGCATAGAGCCAGATTTAGCACGGAGCCAAATTTCACATAGATGTTTGCACTGCTTTGTTTCACACCATATCTGCTATTCTGCATGTACTAAAGTACTTACCATTCACATGTCTGAAATATGTTTCTTAATTGCACAAAGTGTATAGTGGTGTTAGTGGACTCACAGACATTAACTTGCATATCAATAAAAAAAATCCATCACTTGGTTTTTTTTTAGGCCCTAGGTAATACTAGCCTCCAAGGTAAACTGAGTAGGTGAAAAATTGGGAGTTGATTTATTGTTTGTTTGTTTTTGCTTCTAATCTTCATTTATTTGATGTTTGTCCTCCTTTGGATTTTACTTATATATGCACATATAAAACCATTTATGTTTTTTAGTTTCTAATGGAAGGCTTATATTTGGTTCTATGATTAGTCATTTCGTTTCCTATGCATTTCCAACAATTCATCATTCGCTCTATTTACCTAAAATACCTAAGCTACCTTGGTCAAGCCTTTTAAAACTGGATTGACTTTGCTTATCTCTTATATATAGAGCTGTAAGTCTCCTGGCATAAAAATAAAAGACTTATAAGTTCTGAACAGAAATAGTTCATTATATATTTTTTATTTAGAAAAGTAGATAACAGCAGAAATGTGTAAGTGGTGTTTATTTCCATGGTAATTCAATTCTATCAATAATTTAGGTTGGCTTAAGATTTTTTCCTTCATGTCATGACGGAAAACTGTGATGTGGGTACTAAGTTTTAATATTCAGGAAAGATTGTCCTTGTCTTTATCGAAATTATATTGATTGAGCTTGCTCTCAAACTACTTTAGTTGTGCCTACCATTGTTAGAATTAAGTTACATTCACTTGGAATAAGTAGCAGTTTAAAAAACACATGTCCTGGTGATTTTTGAACCCAGGCTTTTATCAAATATGAGATATTCTATTGATGTTTGGACCCAAGTCTTCTATCACTGCTGGGTTTTCATGTGTGTACTTGAAAACACATGTTGTGCTGGTTTAAAGATTCTAGTGGTAAAAGTTACCTAATCAGCCATCAGTACTATATGTGGAAACTAATCTTGGAAATGTGTGACAATACTCTTTTACAATAGCTGAACAGAAATTATTGTGTATTTGTTCTTAATCTGCCCTTGTTTTGTTATGTACTATTGAAGTGAAAGGAGATTATTCCTCCTCATACTGAACTTCCAAAGCTGATATTTGCATTTACCATTTTTTTATTTTTTATTTATATATTTTTATTTTTATTATTATTATTATACTTTAAGTTTTAGGGTACATGTGCACAATGTGCAGGTTTGTTACATATGTATACATGTGCCATGTTGGTGTGCATTTACCATTTTTTAATGGAGAGAAGTTAATGATCTTACTTTGATAAGTTTGCCATAGGACCTATCTCATTTTTAATGCTTTTGATATAGTTCTGTAACTAGAATGCTAGCAATTAGATATATGCAAGAAGTAACCTAACCACTTTAATATAATAGCTTGAAGTGCTGCAACTGGACACCAAATGACAGTATTTTAATTTGTGACATTGTTGGAGAGAATGATAGGACTTTCTGCAGTAAAAATGTCCTACTTACTAATCCTTATGCTGTTAAGTTACAAGGCTTTGACTCCTAGGTTTGAAAAACGCATCAACTCCTGATAAATCTTGAACATTGATGCCAATCAAAGCCTTGTCTTTAGATTTGGGAGAAGATGATAATAAAAATGAACTGCTTTCATGAGACAAAAAGCCAGAAATGAAACTATTCAATCCTTCTAGGCTCAGGAATTATTGTAGAAGAGGTAGGTGCATGAGAATGTAAGGGCCAATTTTGAGGGACAAAATTAGTTCAAAATAATATCCAAAGCACACTGACTTAAGGCCAGCATCTAGGCCCATTTGTCAGAATAAGAACATTTTCTTAGAGCATTGATCTTCTCTGCAATAGAAAATTACAAAAATATGAAAGGTTAAGGAAATCTTACTTTATGGTCAAACTACTTTAAAATGTGAGGTTGTGTTTACTTTTCTTTGGATTTTACTTAAATAAATGTACTTCTAATGTTTGCCTCAGTATTGTATGTGATTTCTGAAATTCTCATATGTATTAATATATGTTGTCAGTAATTATTATGATTATTATGTTAAATTTTTGTATGCCACAGAAATAACCAAATTTCCTCATCAATTGTGTCTGTCCTAAGACTTTTGTCATCCACAGTTCTTTTGCTTTGATTCTTATCAAAAAGCAACTTATAAGCAGCTATAGTCCAAGACTTGCCTCTTTGGGGGAGTTCATGAAAAGGACTCTTGAATGCAGGTTTCTGATAACTTTGGAGAGTGTGCCATTGGACTAGAGAGAAAACTTCCAGGACTTGAATTAAAAGACCAATGTGTTTATAAAGATTGCTAACCCAACAGGAACAGAGCAGGAGTTGATTGTGTGGACTGAACTAATGGAGGAAAGAAATATTTTTATAGCTTTTTTGGAACATTGCTGAATCTGTTTTGTTTTTCAGAGCCTGGAGTAAATTTTCTTTTATTTATAGCCTTTAACAACTGAGGAGAGTACACTCTTGTTAGCAGAATTTTAGACATATTTCTTTCTCCCTTTCTGATTTATCCAGAATTCAGAAACTATTTGTGAATATTCTGAATTCATGGAACATGCAGTTGTTTGCATAAGTTCAATAAAAATCTGTTTTCTTTTATAGCAAGACACAGTTGGAGGAAATGGTTATTTTCCCTGGGCTTTGGCTGAAATGGCATGTTTTCAGATATAAGCAGACTGCTTTGAGAAATTGATAATAACTTTATACAGCCAATGAGAACCCCTTAGGACTTGCCTGGCACTTTGTCTACACAGTTCCTTTGCAGGATTCCTTGTGTGTAGTTAGTGGAGAGCATCACTTTCTGACAGAGCCAAGGAATCTCAAGTTGCTGAGGCCTGAAGAAAAGAGTTCACTCAATTCATATAGGTATCTGCAGGTGCAGATGGATCCTTGCCTGGGCTCAAGATGCCTGTGGAGGTCAAGTCTGATCCTTGGTTCCAGCAAAGCCAATTTAGGGGAGCCTATTTGGACAATGGAGAGCCTATTACTGAACTTTTTGTGGGTAATCAGGCCAAATATATAGGGACTGAAGCTTATTTTGCAGGTAGACTGCAAAATAGATTTATCTTTGGTGGGAGTGGGGGACTGGAGAAAAATTATGTTTTAGAAGAAAATTATAGTATAAGATTAACCTCTGATTTGCTTATTGCCTATATTCACCCATGATTGTAGAGCTGTCCACACTGCCCCTCCCCAGCATGAGGCAGACAGAAATATTGATGACCAGATTCTCCATGATTCAGGAATTGATAAATAGAAAGGGGGGCACTGAAACCAGCTTAATTGTCCCATGGTACTAATGTTTGTGGTCTCCTTTGAATAAACATAAAAATTGATCCCCAGTCTTGAAACTTGAGAAAGTTAAATTTGTCTTATCTGAGTTCCTTTCTCAGGAAACCAACTATCGGGCCTCTGAGATAGTATCAAAGGACTAAAATTTACTAGATCACCACACCTGGACAATAAGATGCAGACCTGTCATCCATCATGACTACCTAATCTAACTACCTGCATCCTGTTGACCAAACTCTCTTCTTTACTCCTCCCTAATTCCTGTTCTCCAACACATGGATTCATTTCTTCCCTGTCATGTAAACCCCCAATTTCAGTTAGTTGTGGAAGTGGATTTCAGAATAATCTCCCATCTCCTTGGCTGCAGCACCAGATTAAAACCGTCTTCTCTGGCAATACTTGTCTCAGTGATTGGCTTTCTGTGTGGTGAGCAGCAGGACTTAGACCAAACCCCTGGTGTTTCAGTAACATTGCTACCTTCAATGTATAGTCAACACATCTTAAACATGGAGAGATCACACAATAAATGACAAAACTAGCATTAAATCAAACTCTTTTGGATTCCACAGACAGTGTATATTCATTCCATAACTTTATACTGCTTGTTAATTATTCAAACCACCTTAATCAGAAACTTCAGTTTCTAAAAATTGTCTTATACTCAGGTTGTCCCTAGGTTTATGAATCGTTTGCTTGTTTGTATATGTCCTTAGGGTAGCCTTCAGTCCTTTTGTAGAGCCCTAATATGACTAACCCACCAAGAATCTATGCCATCTTGATTCTAATTAGTTTAGTGAACTTTTAGGTTCTCCAAAAGCAAACTCTTTGTATAAGCAGATAAAGGAATGAGCAAAAGTTTCCTCTGTTTGGAGATTGCAGGCAGTGTGGCACCCAAGTAATGAAAATGATAGTTAACCAAAAGTACAGGTACAAAATCAAACCAAAACATCACAGAGAGAAACTAATATTGCCTTGACTCTCATAGTTCCAGCTAGACTTTTGAAAGAATAATATCACTTCATAGCAACTAAAACACTAGCTTTAAAAAATTAAAAGTGATGACCAGGGGCTGAGTACCCTGACTCATGCCTGCAATCCCAGCATGTGCTTATAATCCTAGCTACTCAGGAGACTGAGGCAGAAGTAGTGCCTGAGCCTGGGTTTTCAAGGCCACAGTAAGCAATGATTGTGCCACTGCACTCCAGCCTGGAGCCAGAATGAGGCCCCATTTCTTAAAAAAAAAAAAAAAAAATTAAATAAAAAAATTAATTCAATCAATCAATAAAAATGGTCTTCAACAGGATCCAGGTGGATGATAATGAGAAATGAGAAAAATCCACTTACCCTTTTAATTGAAAAAGTGCTCACCATTACTGTATCTAGCTTTCCTTTTTAAATTAGTTGATAGAAAATGTAGTCAGAGGCTCTAAACATATTCTGCAGGGAGAAAAACAATAATATATATGAAGATTTTTATTGAAATTTTATATACATTTAATAAAAGGTACACATCTTAAATAATGCATACTATGTTTTCACAAGTGTATACACCTGTATACACACCCTATAAACCAAGATATATTACTTTTCCTTGGCCACAGGAAGTTTCCTAGTCCCCTTTCCCCAGAAATTTCCACCATTATCAGGAGAGACTACAGTTTTTGTATCTTCCATCATAAATTAGTTTTGCCTGTTCTTGACTATAATATATAGACAGTCAAACTTTAATGTACTTGTTGGGAGCATCAGTATCATGCCCCATTTATTACCAGATAAATATTCATTGTTTATCAAAATGTATCTATCCTTGTTACTGAAACACCAGGGGTTCAGTGTAAGTCCGGCTGCTCCCGCACAGGGAACCAATCACTGAGACAAGGAAGAAGGCTTCCTTCTTCCTTGGTGCTGCAGCCAAGTAAATGGGAGATCTGCCTCAAATCCAGCTCCCCGACTAACTAAAACTAGGGGTTTATATAGCAGAGAAGAAATATAATAATGTGTACGAAAACAGAGACTAGGGAGGAACCAGGAACCAATCATGATGAATAATGGGTCTGACATGTCATTGTCTAGATGCAGTTATCTGATGAGTTTTAGTTTTTTGATATTTTTTTTGAGAGGCCTGAAAATCTTTCCCTGAGGAAGGAACTCAGATAAAACAAATATAATTTTCAAGCTTTAAGATCAGAATGGTCAATTTCTGTTTATTGAAAAATAACTATCTATAGGACTATTGGGTTGGGATCATACATCTTCACGTATATGGATATTTAATTTTTCTCTGCTTTGGCATTATGAATGAGGAATCTATAAACATTTTTGCATGTGTCTTTTTGTAGATATCACCTTTTATTTTTCTTCATTAAGTAAGTAGCTATAGAATTTCTAGGTCATATGATAAGTGTATGTTTGATGTTATATATTTATATATATTTATATATTTATGTATCTAGATATATTATATATATTTATAATTATATATAAATAAATATATATTTATATATCTATATATAAATATATATGCAACTTAGAACTTATTATATATAATATATATTATATATATCTAGATATTTATATGCACAGAGGATGCACCCTTTTTGTCAGTTTCTCTTGCTCACATGTTTTGAAGATTTTTTTTTGTGTGTGTGTTTATGATCTGTTCCTTTTATTGGTGGCTTAGATGTCATTTATGAATATAACCAATTTTTAAATCAATTCTTCTGTTAATGAATATTGGATTGTTTTCTATCTAATTTTTGACTACTATAGACAAGTTTGGGATTAACATTTAAATAAATTGTATGGATACATGTTTATTAATTCATTAAGCTTTTCAAGTAATCGCTTTCATTCATCAGTTTCTGTTTTTCTCGGTATTCTGGTCGTTGACAAAACTGTAGGGGTGTGACACACTGTGGGGTTAGCTAGCTATAAGGATTTCAAAAGAATTTTTCCAGGAATGGCCTGATGATAAGGCTGGCAGCACGGAAGTTATTTCCTGTCTTTTCTTGGTGTGTTCCAACACCACTCGGAAGTGCAGTGGCAGTAGCAGCTTTGCTTACTGGAAGTCTGGCACTTGCTTAGGGAGGCCAGCACTGGCAAAACTGTGGTTTTATTGAATAGATTAATTGCCAAGATGCTGAGTATCATGTCAGGCATTTTGTAATACAACAGGGTTACAAGCATGGAAAAGGCAATTACAGCCTTCAGGAAAATAATATTCTAGAGGCAAGGAAGACTACATGGATAATCACCATGCAATGTGACAAGTATAATGATAAATTCTTTACCAGGTATAGTAGCAGAAAATGAATAAGTATTTCAGAAATAGTGATTGATTCCTAAAATAAGTTTTAAAGTGTAAGTGGGAATTTTCTAGGCTGAAAGTAGTGCCAGTTGCAGGATTCTAAGTAATGAAATCAAAACCACAGAAATGGAGGCTAGAATTAGCATGTTGTGTGCAAACACAATGTATATATTTTTATTTCACTTAACATAATTTCATTAACATTCTTCATATTTTTGCATAATCTGCATAATCAACATGTTTAAGAGCTGCATAATAGTCTACCAAGTTATCATTTAAAACATTTTGAGGATAGTGCATTGCTTCTTTCAAAAGTTATTTCAAGTTTTAGAAATGAAAGATTATTAAAGTTAAATCATATAATGGACATAAAAGATTTATACTTTTAGGATTATGCATTTTATTATATTATTTCTTATTTCTTCTCACTATAAAAGGTTTTGTGTATTTATTCTTTATAAATATATAATAGGCAGTATTATATATTTATAAAGTATTTTATTATATATTTATAAAGTATTTTTTTATAAAAAAAATACCAAGACTCTCAGCAGAGTCTTGGTATTTTAAACTCTAGAGGTCATATCAAATATTTTATCCATAAGTACATCATTTTTGTGATCCAGTCATTGCTAAAGTGAGAAAAGATTGAAGTGAAATTCATATCCTACAAAGCCCTCTTCCAAAAAGTAAATCTTGCTTGTCAAAAAACATGTATTAGTTTTTAACCATAATTTTTTTGTGGTTCAGATACAACAAATAGTTTCATATGTTTACCCAACTATCCTCCTCCATCTACCCTCTAACTATCCTCTATCAATCTACTTATAGACCATATATACATATTGTGTTGAGGTCTTTAATTAACCAGATTCTCAACTGAAGTTGAAAATATGAACAACCTTATATCCATTGAGCCAATGTGTTCTATAGATGAAGAAATTTAAGGTGAATGAATGTTTTCTAGAGGTGGTATAGTAACTGGAGACAAGAGTATTCAAAAACATAGAACAAGTATGCCTATTCCAGCGTACTTGAGAGTTTGTGTTTACCACCAATTATTTGTTGTTGTTTGATTACATAACTTCATTGAGACAGTTTAAATTGAATGGCATCTATTTCTTGTGGAATGAGTTCTTTACACAACTAGAAACTTAATTTTGCTTGCATCACCTATAACTAATATACCATATGAAAGATCGTTTTTAGATGTCTATGTGAGCCATTGAAGTATCAAGTAATTTTACTCACTGCCTTGAGTTTTCTCTGTTATTTGAAGCCCAAACAAAATTATATTGTACTTTCTCATTTTGGAGAAGAGGATAAGGGAATGGTTGAGATTATCTTTTGAAAACTAACAAGTTAATTAGAAAATGAATGGTTTGTATTTACTATTTTTATAAAATCTCTTATAGATACTAGGATGTACATAAAGACAATACAAAGCAAATGAAGTTAGAACATGAAACTTAGAACTTATAAGAAAATGGTAGTAAGGCCACTTAATGCTAAAAACAAAGTGGGCATATAATGTTAGTGGCTTTGTTTCTCAAAAAAACATTTTATGTTATTTTATATTTTTATTTATTTATTTTGAGACACAGTCTCTCTCTGTCACCCAGGCTGGAGTACAGTGGCATGATCTCACCCCACTGCAACCTCAGCCTTCCAGGTTCAAGCAATTCTCCTGCCTCAGCCTCCTGAGTAGTGGGGATTGTAGGCACGCCCCACCACACTTGACTAATTTTTGTGTTTTTAGTAGAGACAGGGTTTCACCATGTTGGCCAGGCAGGTCTCAAAGTCCTCTCCTCAAGTGATCCGCCTGCTTCGGCCTCCCAAAGTGCTGGGATTACAGGCATCAACCACTGTGCCCAGGCTCAAAAAAACATTTTAGGTAAGAAGTGTAATTGACATGCTATCTTATTTCAATCATAAAACAATCAAATGTCTCCTCTTTTCTGAGTGATTAATACAAAAGATTGGCTACTATTAAAGTCTTATTAGCTTAGTTTTCTGGAATTAAATTTCGAATTTAGATTTTATTTTCTCATTCTTTAATGCATCTTTCATTTTAGTATCAGGATATTTATATCACTTATGATTTTAAAATATTAAGGTAGTTCTGGACTTCTATATTCCTACATGATTCAAAGTTCTTTGTGAAAAAAAAATCAACATTTATTGTTAATCATTCTTTTTGTTTGTTTGTTTTGTTTTTGAGACAGGGTCTGTCTCTGTTGCCCTGGCTGGAGTGCAGTGGTGCAACTGACTCACTGCAACACCTGCCTCCAGGGCTCAAGTGATCCTCCGACCTCATCCTCCTACCTCAGCCTCCTGAAGCTGGGACTTAAGGTGCAAGCCACCACACCCGAATAATGCTTGTATTTTTTATATAGACAGGGTTTCACCATGTTGCCCAGGCTGATCTCCAACTCCTGAGCCCAAGTGAGCTGGCTGCCTCGAACTCCCAAAGTGCTGAGAATACAGGCATTAGCCACCGTGCCAGGCCAAATATTCTTAATTCTAAAAGAAACGTGGTCCTGCTCACCCTGTAATATTGCTATATAAAATTTTAACTCTCTGATACCAGAAAACTGATAAGGATTTTATGACAACTAAAAATCATCACTAGGTAACTAACTCTCCTTTCCCAAAACTACTACAACATGCTACAAATTATTAATAAGTTGAGCAAGTAGCCCTGGATTTGAGGAAATTATCTGTGATTCCTAGCAATAAAAGAAAGTCACAGGGAGTTTTAAGTAAATGTGTACTTCCTATAGATTTTAGTAGTCCACAGTGTTTTCGTTTATTTTTGTGATCATTTGTTTTGTGCCTACATTATGCTGATTTGTGCATGGTACACAGATGATGATGTCCACCCTGACACCAATACTGGAAGATCTTCATTTCAAGTGGTCACAGCCCTCCCTTTTAAGATCTTGCAGCTTAGATAAAATGTACTTTAGAAATGGAGTCTGACTGGCATAATTTGGGTCAGCATTGGATCCAATTAACTGTGGGCAGAAGGAAGCATCCAAAATGATATGATGCTTTTTTGGAAGTTGGAGCATATTAAAATAAATGAGGACATAGAGTGTGGTAGGGAACTGATTGTTTATCCAGAAGTATTATTGTTTATATTAGTTTATCATTCTATATGGCTTTCACTTTTGATTCATATTTTCAGCAATAATATACATAAAAATAAAATATTTGCATAAACTCAGCTTTTCTTTTAGATCCATTCTGTTAGAACTTTTCTCTCCCAGCAAGTAAAGAAACACGACAGCAAGGCTTTGCTTGGCCTAGCACATGATCCTCCCTACATGCAGAGTGAAGCAGGGCATTGGATCTGCTAACACCATTCAGAATAATGTTTAAAAATACTCATCATTGGCAGGGCAAGGTGGCTCACGCTTGTAATCCCATCACTTTGGGAGGCCAAGGTAGGCGGATCACGAGGTCAGGAGATCAAGACCATCCTGGTTAACACGGTGAAACCCCATCTCTACTAAAAATACAAAAGATTAGCCGGGCGCGGTGGTGGGCGCCTGTAGTCCCAGCTACTAGGGAGGCTGAGGCAGGAGAATGGCGTGAACCCAGGAGGTGGAGCTTGCAGTGAGCCGAGATCGTGCCACTGCACTCCAGCCTGGGGGACACAGCAAGACTCCGTCAAAAAAAAAAAAAAGAAGAAAAAAAAACTCATCATTTATTTTACCCTATAAGAAAAAGGCATGTGTATGTATACTTGACCACATGCTGTTTTGTAATAATTTTCTCATGTTCTTTTTCCCCCTTAATAACGCAGAAGCTTTTGTTTCAAGTGCTACCTTTCATGTATTAACAAATCTTACATAAAATTCTGAGCCACGCTTATTCTTAAAAGAGGAATCAATAATAGTTTATGCTTGCCTATATTACATATTATTATGAAGTTAGGTAATAAACATAAATGTACATTCATTAATAATATTATATAACGTGAATATATTTCATTTTAATTGTAATGTACCAATAATACTCATGAGAACTCTCAAAGGTACACCTACAACTGGAAATGCACTCTTTAGGACTGGTAGAGATTGTTTCCCTGACCAAAAGAACGATCCCGTCAGTAAAAATAAAGAAAAAGAAAACTATACAATTTCAAAGCTGCACTGGACATTGTATTTCCCAAGCATGAATGTAATCAGTTATACATGATCTATTTTATACAACTTGATACACTCTTCTACTAATTTGGAAGACTGGAGGTTCGTGCATCTTCTCTTATCTTGCTGTTTATTTTTATACTCTGATTTAAACATAATGCATGGCAAACTGTCGCCATGGCCTAGCAAAAAGCATCAGATATCTGAAATAAAACAAATAGTTATTTATTGAATTCCAAAATGGCCACAATAAAAGAGGAATATTTTCTTTACAACTATCACAGTAAACTGTCACCTTTCTAGTGTCACTTGTTTACTTATTTAAGATAGCTTTCAAGGAATCTCAAGGTTAAAAACATTAGATAAGCTAGTACCATAAATAAATAAAGCCAAAAAGAAAAAATTTTAAAACAATGTAAAAATCCAAATCTAAGATATCTATTTGGGAATATTAAGTAGAGGACTGTTACAATTACTCGTTGTGTTTCACAATAAAACAGTTGCCAGTATAGAAACTATGAATGGATTTTTATGAACATCAGTAATTATTCTCATATCAGTACTATCTGTTTTAAAACTATTCATTAGTAGAGTCCCACTTCAGATGATGATGGAGTATCTTGTAGAAGAGCAGTGTTTCCTCTAAGAACAACTAGATGTCTGTATTAATTTTTTAAAGGCGTTTAACAGCTTTGGAGAGCTGAGACAGCCAGGACTTGAGGGGACAGAAGAGCATAAAATGGGAAGCTCATTAAAGTAAGTTAAATCTCTGTGCTACATTTTTATCCCTGAACCAACTGGTAACATTAAAGTTTTTCAGGACAAGATGAATTCAGCAGAAAGCAGCTAAGATGGAGAAAAGTTATCTGGGTAGAGAACAATAGGGGTTTGGAGACATCAAGGCAAGACGAACTTGAGGGGCTAAGATGCCAGAGATGAAGAAAACCAAATGAAGTGAGTCTAACACCGTCCTAGTTTTCAGCATGAGGCATTTGCCTTTTGAAGCTATGCAGTGTGAATTTTAGAAAGCAGCTGAAAACCCGATTGCAGTACTTGAATCACCAGAAAGACAAAAACTGTAGTTCACAATCCACCTGCCTAAACACCACAACAGACTCAGTGCAGAACTTAGAAGGATACACTGAAGACATGGTTGTAAACTAGGGGTAGAACATGCTAAGTCAAAAGACCCATTAAGAGAACGACAAGGTACATCACAGAAGGGGAGAAGATACTTGCTATACCTGTATGCAACAAAGGTATTATATTCCGAATTTATACACATTCCCGTAAATCAATAACAAGATAGCCTATCAGATAAAACAGTCAAGAAACATAATTCGACATTACAAAACAACAAAAAAAATTTTAGCTACTCAATAAATACTGAAAGAGCTGTTAAAGTTTACTAGTCATTAGGCAAATGAAAATTAAAACTATAACAAGATTTTGTTAAACATCTCTTTCAGGAACTATTAAAAATAACAAATGTTGATGAGGATGTAAAGCAATTAGATGTTTCAGAAAGGGTATAAACTGGTATAATCAATCTAAAAAATGCTTGGTATTATCTACTCATGATAAATGTACTTATTTCTTATGCCCCAGCAATTTAGATCCTAAATGTGTACTCAACAAAAATACGTGCATATGAACAAGAAAAGATACAAGAAAGTTCATAACATCACTCTTTATGAAAGTCCTAAACCAGAAACTATTTAGAGGTCTATCAACAAGTGATTGTATAAATACTTTGGTATATCTATATCAGTGGTTCTCAAATGAGAGTGATTTGGCCCTCTAGGAGGCATTTGGTGATGTGAGAGATATTTTTCATTATCATAACTATTGAAAAGGTGGGATGAGAACAGTGTTACAGGCATCTAAGGGGTAGAGACTAGGGATGCTGGGATGTTAAACATTCTAAAAGGCACAAAATAGGCCCCAGATGACTAATTATCTAGTCAAAAATATCAATAACACCCAAATTAAGAAACCATGATCTATACAATAAAATATTATATTGTCCTGAGTATTGACAAGTTTATGCGACATGTGAAACACCAATTCTTCAAACATACTGCTGAGAAAAATAAGACAGTGACAAAGTACATATTTTATAATTCTACTTACATACTACTAAAAACCCATCAAAACCAATCAATCCTGATAGAAAGCAAGATGCTGGTTCCCTCTGCGGTGGAGTAGTGATTGAGAGGGTATATGTATTCTATTATTGGTTGATCTGAGTGTTGATTCCCTGAGCATATTTGCTTTTTGAAAATTGCTTGAATGGAATAATTATCATATGCATTTATATAATATTTCCATGTAAATTTAACTTAAGTTTGTCTTTGAATCACTAGCCTGTAAGATGTCATGGGATGTTTAATATCATTAAGATTTCATGTTTATATATGTAGTTTGGAATAACAATTTCAATTTTGAAAAAGAATGTTATTTAAGTTGAAATAGAATCATCAAAATACATGACATTTTTATTTCTCAGGGGTGTGTGTGTATGTGTTCGTGTGTGTAACACATTGTCAAGGAGGTGTTTTAGCACAGTATTCTAAAAAATTCATTTTAACTGCCTGTACCTACTTTTCATTTTCTTTCGAAGGCAGGATCCTTCCAAATGTTTTTCATTTCTTGAAAAGTAACTTAGCTTCCACAAGAATAATAAAACAGACAGTATATCAGGATACCCTACAGCGAAATACCATGGCAACAGATATTTTGGCTGAATCTTTCTGACCGTGGGCAAATCTGCCCAAGATTGTCAAATCCAGTATCTCCAAACTGCCATTGAAAATATTAATGTTGCAAAAGGAATAACATTCTGTCTTGGTCATACATTTACTTAAGATAAATAACCAGCTATCGTAAATCACGGAGAAATCACCTGACCAAGGATTATATGTATATGGAAGTAAATATTAAATATAAAGCATTTATAATTTTATTAAATTACTATATGGTAAAAAATATCGATTAAGTGAATCAGCATGGAGATTTTTATCTAGTTATATTAGTTTACAAAGTTCTGACAGAGCAATGATTAGAGAATTAAATACTAGGTGGTAATTGACTCTATATGGTAATATATCTACCAGGATAAAATGTGTTTATATACATTGTTTAACTTTAATACTCATCTTCTTCAATTCAATATACTCAGATATGTCTTCCTGTTGATTGACATCACTTACATTTCACTGCTCCAGGAAGACTTGGGATAGGTGGCCGGGCAGACTGGAGGGATTTGGTGAAGAGAAACTGAAGAGAGGGAAAGGTAGAAGGAGAGACGAGGGAAAGGAAAAGGAAGTGTGATGGTTAATTTTGGGGGTCAGCTTGACTGGTTTAGGGAATACCTAGAGAATTGTTAATGCATTAATTACTTCTGGATGTATCTGTGAGAGTGATGGAGTCTGTGGACTGAGTGAAGAAGATCTGCTCTCAACGTGGGCAGCGCCATCCAATTGAATGGTGGCCTGGAGAGAACAAAATAGGAAGAAAGGGTTTCAGCTCTCACTGCCATGGAGCCGGGACTTTCTCTTCCTCTTGCTCTTGGGCATGAGAATTCCAGGTTCTCTGGCCTTGGGACTCCCGGACTTACAGTAGAGCCCCCATCTCCCTGCTCCCCCGCCCTCCCCAGTTTCTCAGGCCTTCAACTTCTCTGCTTCCGAGGCTTTGAGATTTGGAGTGAGGCTGGCAACCTGTATCCCAGGGTCTCCAGCTTGCGGACGGCTTGTCGTGAGACTCCAGTCTCCATAATCTTGTGAACCAATTCCCCTAATAAATCATTTAACATTTATGTTTATATCTACGTATCTATCTATCTATCTATCTATCTATCTATCTATCTATCTATCTATCCATCCATCCATCCAACCATCTACCTACCTACCATCTATCTATCCTATGGGTTCTGTCTCTCAGGAGAACCCTAATACCTGAAGTGAGTTAAATTGTAAGAAGGAGAAAGAGGAGATGTGGAAGAGGGGGCAGTTGAGGAAGGGCAGTGAGGAGACTCTGGATGATAGGCACTATATTCCTAGCTTCCCTTATGAATGGGAAAGTCCCCATGGGAGGAAATTCTGACAAATGGAGTTTTAATGAAAACGCTCTGTGAGGACTTTTGATATTTTCCTTTAAATGAAATTTAAAGAGCCTTCTCTTTTCCTGAATCCTAGAATAACTTTGTGAATGGGAGCCAAATGCAACAAAGAAGATACAAGGGGTTGAGAGCACACAGAACTAAGCAACTGTAATGGCAACCCCCATTACCGTTCTTCAAATTTTTATGTCAGGAAAAAAAATGTCTGTATTGTTTATGCCACAATTTTTAGGTCTTTCTCACAGCCAAACCTATCCTAACTAAAATGAAGCACATTTCACCTCCCACGTGCCAGATATAGAGCTGGAAACTTAGGATACAAAGGTGACTTTTGAAATCTGGAGACTGAGGATTAAATATTAAATCTAGTGGAATGAACAGTGATCAGTGTTGCAGTATTACCTGCAATATGGAGTGCTGTAAAATGAGGTCTGGTAAAGCTTTGTCAGGAAGATGAGCCTTGCCTCAAAGCAGGCCTCATGTTAGAAAGCATAAACTCATTGAATACGCAATTTATCTAAATGTAAGTAGTTCTTATGCCAAAATCATGGAATCTGTATGTGAGAGCAATATAAGACAAGCTGTTAATCCACCTGGTTTAGTAAAGGCCAAATACTGAAACACTTCTCGAATTGATCTAATGGATTTCAATTTGTACTCTGTCCTATGTGCAACAGAGCAATATTTGAAGAGTTTTGAGTATTGGCAATGAATTGATTATGTATTTGTTTTTATATACTCTCCAGAAAGGTGGATTGGAATAATGAGATGGAAAATAGGGCACTCAAATAGCTCTGAAATAAGACATGGCAGATAGAGAAGGTTGAACAGAAACTGAAGATGATAATTGTAGAATTAAGAAGTTCCTTTTTCTTTCTCTAACTTATTGGAATATGGTTACTGAAGCTTCTCATTGTTACCTGAGTATGGCTTGTCTCTGTTCGATGTCGCTGTCTCTTTTAAAAGCACTAGTTATAGTTATGGACTAAACTCTAGTCTCCCTGCTGTTTCCAAGGAATTAATTCTTGAGCTTCTTTTTTTGCAGTATTATTCCTTTCTGGGTGATTTCTGCCACCTCAAAGATTGCAACCACCATCTATATATTACAGTATTAGAAGTCTTTGAGCATATACTTATCAACCATAGTAGAGATATTAATAGAAATGATTTATAGGTCCATATTTAATATTTGGGCAAAACCAGTAATGAAAGCACACTGTACCAGGACAGAGATAACTTAATTTGCTAAGCTATTAAATTGAAAGTGTCTGCATCATAAATGAATAATTCAGCACACCTGGGTATGTATCAATTAGCTTAAGAAACAGGATGTTGCCAAATTCCCAGAAGACTATTTTGTACTCTTCCACTCACCAGTCACTTTTCCCCATCAGCAAAGATAAACACTATCCTGACTTTTGAAGATATAAGTTTGTCATTCTAGTTTGAATATTTTATGTAAACAGAATAATACAAAATATAATCCTTTGTGTCTGGCACCTTTGAACAATATTTTCTTTGAGAGATTCATTTATATTTTGTGTACTCGCAAAATACATATTATTATTTTTGGATAGTATTCTGTTGAATGAACATGCACTTATTATTCAGTCTGTTTGTTAATAGGCATTTTGGACTAGCCTAAGTAGTGCCATAAAAAACATTTTAGCAGGCGCGTGCTGGACATTTATTTTCTTTTTTTTTTTTATTATATTTTAAGTTTTAGAGTACATGTGCACAATGTGTAGGTTTGTTACATATGTATACACGTGCCATACTGGTGTGCTGCACCCACTAACTCTTCATTTAACATTAGGTATATCTCCTAATGCTATCCCTCCCCGCTCCCCGTACCCCACAACAGGCCTCGGTGTGTGATGTTCCCCTTCCTGTGTCCATGTGTTCTCATTATTCAATTTCCACCTATGAGTGATAACATGAGGTGTTTGGTTTTTTGTCCTTGCGATAGTTTGCTGAGAAACCTGCTGGACATTTCTTTGGTGATGAAGCCAGGAGTGAGTCACAAGTTGTGCATGTGTTCAGCATTAGTAAATACTGCCTAAGGGTTTTGTGAATTGTACAAATACTTCTATATACCCCTTCACTTGAAGCCTCTGATACTTTAATTTCTTACCAATTTGGCATTATCTATTTCATTTCAGCCACTCTGATAGGTGTATATAAATACAGTATGTTACTTTTGATTTGCATTTTTTGATGACTAATGATGAGTTGCATTACTTTATCTCATTAATTTGAAAGAGATCTTTATACATTACAATTAAGAATTCTGTATCATATATATGAATACATAGTGAAAAGCACCTCCCACTCTATGGGTTGCCTTTCACCATGAAGTATATCTTGAGGAACAGAAGTTCTGTGAGTATAATATAGTTCATTTTATGAATTATTTTTCTTTTGGTCAGCACTTGTATGTCCTGCTTAAGAAATATTTGCCTACCTCAAGCTCATCTAGAAAAATCTTCTATGTTTTTTCTCAATGTGTTACTGTTTCATATGTTAAATCTTGATCTACATTCTGTTGAAAATTGATTTTCACATAAGCATTGTCACTGTTATCACACTATATGGAGTTGTATATGATTAGGTCTGTTTCTGGACTCTCTATTCAACTTTATAGTTCATTTCATCTATGCTTTTCTAGTTAGTATTGCTTTATAATAGATTTTCATATCTGAAAGTGGTCTATTTTTACTTTTTCTTTTCATGATTGCTTTGGGTATTCATGACTTCATATTTCCTGGTACATTTTATTTTCCCCTGGTCAGTTTTCACACACACACACACACACAGACACACACACGCACACACACACGCAGTGGCAGGGATTTTGAACTGTGTTGAGTATATTCATTCGTTTTGGGAGAAATTACATCTTTAGAATATTGTGTTTTATCATCAGTGAACATGGCATATTATAATTTTTTTCTCCTTTAAAATATCTTCCTAATGTCTAGAGCTTTCAGAACAGTCTTCTCCCATGTGTTTTGCCAGATTTATTTCTAGGAATGTAATGTTTCTTTGATGTTATTATAATTGATTTTATACGTTTAAATGCATTTTCCACTTGCTATTACTTTTCTGGAATATACATATAAAATTGATTTATGTATATTGACCTTCTATCCTTGAACTTTGGTAAATGTACTTCTTAATTCAATTTGTCTGATATTTCTGAATATTTTACATATATTGTATCATTCATAAATACAAGTTTTCTTTCTTACTTTGTCAATTTTATGTATTTTATGTATTTTATTTTTGTTGCTTTATTGCACTGCTTTTAACCTCCAATATAATAATAAATAGAAATGAAGATAATGGGCATCTCAATTGCAATTCCAAATCAGATGATGGAGAGGAGATGGAATATTTTATCATTTACTACATTAGTGTTTTGCAGATACTCTTTATCAGATTAAGAAAATTCCTTTTGATCTTAGTCTGTACAATTAAAAAATTATAATTTTTTTCAAATATTGTTGCTGTCTTTAATTTTGTCAGTCTACTGAATTGTAGCAGATGATTTTCCATCTATGTTAAACCAAACTGGCGCTGCTGGATCATGCATCACTTTGTGTCATGACTTGTTATACTTTTTACTTACCACTAAATTCAATATGCTAATAATATGTTTTAGGAATTTTGTATCTTTGTTCATAAGAAATATTGGCCTACAATTTTACTTTTTAGAATTTATTTTAGTATTATTGTAACAAAATAATACTTTTCTGATATGAGTTAGGAAGATTATACTCAATTTCTGAAAAAAATATAACATTGGTTTTTCATTCAATATTTATTAAAACTCTCTTACGATACTGTGCGTGGAGCTTTCTTCGCATGAAAGTTTTACTTGTGGATTATATCATTGCTATATAAAGGGCTATTCAGTTTTTTTTATCTTGTATAATTTATGTGTTCGAAAGGTTTTTTCATTTTGAATAACTTGTCAAATTTATCAGCACATAATATTGATAGTGAGATTTTCTTTTTTACTTCTGATGTTGGTCTATTGGTCTTTTATTTTTTTCTCTCTCTCTTCTCTTCTATCTCTTGGTCACTGATGCTAGAAATTTAGCAATTTAATATTTTCAAAGAACCAACTTTTAGCTTTGTTAACTATGTCTATTACATGTCTATTTTCCATTTCAATGATTTCTGGCATTTATTTTGATTATTTCTTCCCAGTTTCTTTGAGCTTACTTATTCTTTTTTATTAGCTCTTATAGTGACAGTATAGGTAACTTATTTTCAGCTTTTAGTATTTTTTAATATAGGCATTTATGCTATAGTATCTTTTAAGTATTCTAATTAAATCTTACAGGTTTTGATAGATCATATTGTTATCAATAATCACTTCAAATTATTTACTAATTTTCACTGTAATATCTTCTTGGACTAATGATTGCGTTAAGTGTTTCATGCAAATATTCAAACACTTATCTATTTTTGTCTTTCAAACAATAGAGCCATAATTTAATCCATAGTTTTCAGAGAACCTATACTACATTAATTTAAAACTTTTGTTATTTTGCAGACATTTATGACCCAATACATAGTGAATCTTAACAGATGTACTATATGCATTTTCTAGTTATTGATTGTAGTGTTCAATATATATATGTCACTGGATCAAACTAGTTAATTTTTCTTGTTCAATTCTTATATATAGCTAATGATTTTTTTGACAGCTGGTCTATCACTCATGGAATGAGGTGTATTAAAATTTTCAGAAATTATCATGGATTTGTCTATTTGTGCTTTTCTTTCAGTCAACATTAAAAAAATATATATATATAATTGAACCCAAGTTATATATAAATTTACAATTGCATAACTTCCTGTTAATGTATTGTTACATTTTTATGCAATGTCTGTCTCCATTAATAGCTCCTGTATTTTCTCCAATCATTTTATTTTAAATGTATCTGAGTTTTTATTTTTTAAAATCTACTGATACATGACTGGCTGTAGAGTTTTGTTTATTTTAATCCAATCTGTAGTGATTTTTCCCTTTTAATTATAGTATTATGTCCATTTACTTCTAATTTGAATACATACAGTTAAGTTCAATTTCAATACCTTGTACTTGTTTTATCTTTTCCAAATTTATTTTGTTTCCTTCTTTCCATTTTTTTCTTTCATATGATCAAGTGCCTTTATTATATCTTACTTTCTGTATGCAATGTTTTACTTATGTGTTTTAGTAGCTTTATTTTTTTGGTTACCTTGAAATTACAAAACAAACAACTCAAAATTAACAAAGAACATTACCTCATATTAGTCTATCTTTAAATTAGTATATCTTTTATGATGTGTGCAGTTTTTAAAACTTAGAATTATTTAACTTCATTTGCTGAATATATATAAATGCCCTCCAAAATTGTTTCGATTTTCATACCACCAGTGAATTAAAACCCAAGGTTTCCTAGACCCTCCAAAATATAGTATTGTGCAATTTTTTATTTTTTGTCAGCTTAATAATGAAATAAGAGTTTATTACAATTTTGTGTTTCTCACTGACATGAATTTTCTCAACTTTTCATATGATGAATGTTCATGTGTTTTCTCTATTGTGTTTCCTTTTAACTATTTCCTTTTATAATTTTTAACATTGTTACAAGATGATAGAACTTATTTATGTACCATTCAAAATATGTAGTGTTGAATCAATGATTATCAAATAACATATGAGATACAGATATTATTCAGTACCCATCTTATAAAGCATAATATTAGCAATGCTATTGAAACTATGTAAGTTTTTTCCCAATGCCCTTACTCTGCTTAGAGTTAATGGTAATTTTGAATTTCGTCTCTACCATTTCTTTGCTTTAAAAAAAATATGTATCATGTTGTGTATCTCTGATTACATCCCTATTCAGAGTTCATTGAGTTTATTTTGGATATGTAGATTCAGAATTTTCACCAAATGGAAAGTTTTTAGCCATTATTTTTTCAGACATTCTTTTTACTATTTTCTTTCTCTCCTCTCCTTCTGAGACTACCTTACACATATAGTGATATCTTTGATGGTGTCACTCACAGGTCCCTTAAGCTTTGTTAATTTCTTTTAGTCAATCTTTTCTGTTACCACTTTTCAGATGCGATAGTTTTAACTACTAATCTTCAAATTTGTTGATTCTCTCTTATGCCTGCTCAAATCTACTGCTGAAGTATTCTAGTAAAATTTTTATTTCAGCTATTGTACTTTTCAGTTCCAGAATTTCTATTTGCTTTCTTTTAATTTTTTTTTCTTGACTGATATTCTAGATTTGTTGGAACATAATTCTCCTTGTTTTATTTAGTTGTTTGTCTGTGTTTTTCTTTAGTATGTTTAGCATTTTTAAGACTGTGGATTAAAGCCTTTATTTAGTAAGCCCAATGTCTGGGGTGCCTCAGGAATGATTTTGGTCAGTTTATTCTTGTCCTGTGAGTGGGCCATACTTTTTATTTCTCTCCATTACCAATATTTTTGTTGTTGTTGAAAATTGGACATTTTGAATTTTACAGTGTAGTAACTTTGTAAATCTAAATCTCCCCTTCCCAGAATTTGCTGCTGCTTGTGGATTACAGTTGTCTGTTATTCTGTAACTTTTATAAACCATCTTTGCAAAGACTTTTCATTCCAGTATCTCAGTGGTCATCCAGTAGCCTGACAGAAATTTCCTTCAATGCCTGCAGCTAAAAAGAAAAATAAATTAAAAACAACAAAACAAAACACAACAAAATTCTCCTGGTCTTTGCAGATAGGCTGTGAGCTAGAACGAGTTGAGTGCACCTCTGGTTTAGTCCTCATTTTCTGCTTCTGCAGGTCCCAAAGATCAGTCTTTTCCATGTATGCTTCCAGCCCTGGATATGCACGTGGTCTCCAGGATTCTCCAGTGTATGTGGGAGTCCTTTGAATTTTGATTCCTCCATGTGTCTTCTTCTCCAGCCTCCTTTTTCCAAGCTTTTTGTCTGTCAGTTGCTTGCGCCATTTGCTATCCCTTGCACCTAGTGGTTATGCGTAGTATATACCTTTAAATGCTTCTGACCAATGCTGTCCAAAAGGGTGCTCCAGCCTTAGGAGTTGTCTAAGAGAATCCCTCATAGAGCTGCTGTCAAAATGAACAATCACAATTCTTTGAGAACAAAGTCTTTATTGCTCCCTCTGGCACCATCAAAAATATGCATCATAAATTCCACAGCCACGATTGAGCTGGGAAGCAGGGGATGGTAAATCAGTAAAATGACACACCACAATTTAACATTTGTTTTCTTCATTAAACACTCCCCTGGTTGTTGTAAGTTTTTGATTAGATTCCCACATTCTGAAAACATTTATTCTGACAGTTTTTGCCAGAAACAGTTTTTGCCAAAAACAGACAGTTTTTGCCAGAAACAGTTTTTGCTGAAACAGAAGAGCAGATCCTTGGAGCTCCAGACTCCACCATTTTCAGTGTGGTCCTCCCATTCCTTTGCTTCCATTGCTCTATTTGTGTGTGTGTGTGTGTGTGTGTGTGTGTGTGTAAGTATGTATCACTATTTGCTGTGTAATATTTCCAAGGTACAGATGTATTCTTTTTTACTCAATATTGTGGTTTGTGTGATGGCATCTGGGTTGTTTGTAATTTTTATTTATTGTTCAGTTACATTATATTCCATTGTGTGACTGTTCCACAGTTTATTATTCTATCCTTCTCTCAACTGGTATTTATGTTGTTTTCAGTGTTTTGCTATAACAAATTGCTACTATGAATATTCCTATCTTCTGGAGCACTTATTCACTAGCAGTTCTCTAGAGGTTATATCAAGTTGTTGAATTTCTGGGTTATAGTATATGCACATTTTTTAATTTGCATGAGCATCTCATAATGCACTTCAAAATTATTCTGCCAAATATTCTGACTAGCAGTATTTACTTGGGGAGTAGTAGTTATGGGATGACCCCAGATTCTTAGTTATGGAGTGTCTTCTCTGGGATCGGACATACACCTTAGCCATCCTATATTTTCTCCTATATAATTCATTTACTATCTTCAGAGAAAATAAATTATTTTTTCAATTGTTCCTTGATAGGCAAAGACAAATGCCAGACATTCCACAGGTAGCAGTGGGATCAATTTTTACTCATAAGGATAGCTATAAATGAAGAAACAAGGAAAAATATATTCTAAACAATTACATATATGTGTTGCTATATTCCTGACAAATGAGGACCTTAACTTATGAAATAATAAAAATAACCTATTAAGGTTATTTTATTTACTGAACATAATTGGCTTTCATAAAATAGCTATTAGATTTGATACTTTCAACCTGACAAATAACCATTTACAGCTATAAATAGGATTTTTAGTTTAAAATTAGGAAATGTACTATAACAAACCACATGTGTGAGAAATAAGTACCTAGAATCACCTCAGTTATGGTTTACCTAAATTATTTGTTCATTAACAATTGAAATATATACCCAATTAAAGAGTAATTTCCTAATATTTATTATAAAAGCAATACCTGGTTTATTCATTCATTTAACAAACACTTTTCTTATTTGGCACCTATTTTATGCCAATCAGAGCTCTGGGCACTTGGGAAATGCATTGAGCTGAAATAATAAAATTATTATTTCCTCTGGAGTTTACATTGTAGTTGAGAGATAAAGATACTAAGAAATAATATAATAGATTGGGAGTAAGTGCTATGGAAAGTGGATAGTCAGTGGCAGTAAAGAGAGATATTTCAGGGAGGTTCGTTATGAAAGGCCACACTGATAAAATGATTTTTGAGCATAAACCTACATCATGAAAAGGACAAGATATGACACGATCTCATGGAAGATTCTTCAAGGACATGGAAACTGTAAAGGCACAGTACTTGAAGTGGAAACACACTTGGAATAAGTGAGAAAGAGCAAAGAGGTGAAACAATGAGTAAATTGAGGTCATGGTGAGTAGGCCACATTACTGTGTGGCCTGAGTATTATAAAACTCATTGTAGATTTTTATACAAATGAATCACATAATTTTACTTATCAAAAAAGATCACCGTTCTGTGAATATTAATCCTACTGGGAACAGGGACAGAAATAGTCCAGTTAGGAGCTTACTATTGTTTTCTAATTATTTTCCTTCATGGTGGTAGACCTGGAGATAATGAGAAATAGTTAGATTTGGAATATTTTCAGAACACAATGCTGAAATGATTGGCTGATGAATTTTATGTGCTGCTTACAAGAGAGAAAGGATTCAGGGAAGGTATCTGAATATTTGGCCTCAAAAGACAGAATAAAAATATTAACTGTGACTTGCTGAGTCTGAAAAGACTTGGAGGGAAGAACTTTAAAAAGAGAGAATCAAGACATTTGCTTTCGGAAGTGTTAAGTTTGAGTTGTCTGTTTTACATGTATAGGAAGTGTAAATCAGTAGCTGGATATATATTTTTGAGTTTAGGAAAGTTTGGACCTGGAGAAAACGTAGAGTCATAATTTGAAATAAGTTCACAGAATACATTTATATTAAAAGACTTCGCCTTAAACTATGACTGGGATTCAAAGTAGGAGTATGATTTCGGATTTAACTAAACAGCTCCCAATGGCCAAAGCTGTAACAACTTGAGCAGTAATATAGTATTGATTATATCTCAGAATATAAAGTAAATAACTTTGAGATAATATATGTGTTAGTCTGTTTCCATGCTGCTGATAAAGACATAACTGAAACTCGGAACAAAAAGAGGTTTAATTGGATTTGCAGTTCCACATGGCTGGAGAGGCCTCAGAATCACGGCGGGAGGCAAAAGGCACTTTTATATGGCAGCAGCAAGAGAAAAATGAGGAAGAAGTAAAAGTGGAAACCCCTGATAAACCCATCAGATCTCATGAGACTTACTATCACGAGAATAGCAAGGAAAAGACTGGCCTCCGTGACTCAATTACCTCCCTCTAGGTCCCTTCCATAATGAGTGGGAATTCCAGAAGATAACAATTCAGTTGAGATTTGAATGGGGACACAACCAAACCATGCCATTCTGCCCATGGCCCCTCCAAATCTCATTTCAAAACAAATGTGATTTCAAAATCACATTTCAAAACTGATCGTGCCTTCCCAACAGCCCCCCAAAGTCTTAACTCATTTCAGCAATAACCCAAAAGTCCACAGTACAAAGTCTCATCTGAGACAAGGTAAGTCCCTTCTGCCTATGAGCCTGTAAAATCTAAAACAAGCTAATTCCTTCCTAGATAAAATGGGGGTACAAGTATTGGGTAAATACAGCCATTCCAAATGGGAGAAATTGGCCAAAACAATGGGGTTACAGGGCTCATGCAAGCCCAAAATCCAGTGGGGCAGTCAAATTTTTAAGCTCCAAAATGATCTCCTTTGACTCCAGGTCTCACATCCAGGTCACGCTGATGCAAGAGGTGGGTTCCCATGGTCTTGGCAGCTCTGTCTGGTGACTTTTCAGAGTATAGCTTCCCTCCCAGCATTGAGTGTCTGTGGCTTTTCCAGATGCATGGTGCAAGCTGTCAGTGGATCTACCATTCTGAGGGATCTGGATGATGGTGGCCCTCTTCTCACAGCTCCACTAAGTGGTCCCCCAGTAGGGACACTGTATGAGGAACTCCAACCCCACATTTCCCTTCTGCACTGCCCTGGCAGTGGCTCTCCCATAAGCACGCCACCCCACTCCTGAACCAAATTTCTGCTTGGGCATCCAGGCATTCCCATACATCTTCTGAAATCTAGGCAGAGGTTCCCAAACCTCAATTCTTGACTCCTGTGCACTACAGGCTCAACGCCACATGGAAGCTGCCAAGGTTTGGGGTTCCACCCCCTGAAGCCACAGCCCAAGTTGTACATTGGCCTTTTCAGCCACAGCTGGAGTGGCTGGGACACCGGGCACCAAGTCCTCAGGCTGCACACAGCACAGGGTCTCTGGGCTCGGCCCACGAAACCACTTTTTCCTTCTGGGCCTCCAGGCCTGTGAGGGGTCTCTGACATGGCCTGGAGACATTTTCCCCATGGTCTTGGGGATTAACATTAGGCTCCTTGCTACTTGTGCAAATGTCTGCAACCAGCTTGAATTTCTCCTCAAAAAAAATTGCTTTTTCTTTTCTACTGCATCATCAGGCTGCAAATTTTCCAAACTTTTACGCCGTTTCCCCTTTAAAATGGAATGCTTTTAACAGTACCCAAGTCACCTCTTCAATGTTTTTCTGCTTAGAAATTTCTTCTGCCACATACCCTAAATCGTCTCTCTCAAGTTCAAAGTTCCACAAATCTCTAGGATAGAGGCAAAATGGCACCAGTCTCTTTGCTAAAACATAACAAGAGTCACCTTTGCTCCAGTTCCCAACAAGTTCCTCATTTCCATCTGAGACCACCTTAGCCTGGACCTTATTTTTCATATCACTATCAGCATTTTTCTCAAAGTCATTCAACAAATCTCTAGCAGTTTCCAAATTTTCCCACATTTTCCTATCTTCTTCTGAGCCCTCCAAAGTGTTCCACCTCTGCCTGTTACACAGTTCCAAGGTCACTTCCACATTTTCGGTTATCTTTTCAGCAATGCCCCACTCTACTGGTACCAATTTACTATATTAGTCTATTTTCATTCTGCTGATAAAGACAGACCCAAAACAGGGAACAAAAAGAGGTTTAATTGGACTTTCAGTTCCACATGGCTGGGGAGGCCTCAGAATCATGGCGGGAAGTGAAAGGCGCTTCTTACATTGTGGCAGCAAGAGAAAAATGAGGAAGAAACAAACACGGAAACCCCTGATAAACCCATCAGATCTCATGAGACTTATTCACTATCATGAGAATAGCACGGGAAAGACTGGCCCCCATGATTCAATTATCTCCCCTAAAGTCCCTCCCATAACAAATGGGAATTCTAGGAGATAGAATTCAGTTGAGATTTGAATGGGGACACAGCCAAGCCATATCAATATATAAGTAGATGATTGAATAAACAAATCAATGGGGGAAATAGACAAATCTGTGTAGGAAAATTCCAAATAATTTATGTAGATACTCTTCTCTTAAGAAGATGGAACATAACTCACCTTTCATTGTAGGTTGGTTTTACATTGTGGCATTCTTCCAAACAATACAGAATGGAAAGGCAGAAAGAGAGTAACTTTAGAATAAAGAAAACTGACAAATACTACTTTAGCCAGGTATGCTTCACATCACAATTGACAAATCATATTTGCCAAAAAGTACCACTGATTTATAGCAATAGTGGCACCTTCATCCCCCAAATCCATAAGCCCAGTCTAGAAATGAGAAATACATCTAAATAACCCAAATGTAGAGGCACTCCACAAAACACTTTGCAAATATTCCTCAAAACTGTTAAAGTTATCAAAAAACAAAACAAGTCTAAGAAATTGTCACAGCAAGGACAAGCATAGGGAGGCATGATGACTAAATGTAGTATGGTGACCTGTATGGGATAAGATAAAGGACATTAATTAGAAACTGATGAAACCTGAAAAAAGTATAAATTTAGATAATACTTTATCAATATTGGTTCATCAATTGAGAGAAATGTAAAATGGCAATGGAAGACATTTATAGTAAGGAAACTGGGTGTGAGATATATGCAAGTTCTTAGTAATATCTTTGTAATTTTTTCCATAACATAAAACTACTCTGAAAAGTTTATTTAAAAAATAAACACTACTAGGGATTGTTCTTTTCTCTTAGTCAAACATGGGAGAATTCAGTATTTATATATATATGCCATACATATATACATATATATATATGTACACACACACACACACATATATATATATATCTGCCTGGGTATCCAGGCATTTCCATTCATCTTCCAAAATCTAGGCGGAGGTTCCCAAACCTCAATTCTTCCGTGCAACCACAGGCACATATAATGCTATATATATTTGTAAAGGAACAACTTGTGTTTATCTTTTGTTCACCCTTTCATTATTCATGAGATATTTTTAATTTTCTCCTTTTAAACTCTTGCTGCATTTCAAATTTGTATTCCTATCTCAGTTGTGTACATGGATAAAGGTGTGTGCATATGTGTTGATAGATTTTTTTCCTTGAGGATTTTGGATTTTGTGCCTTACTTAAAATACTATAGCTGTTTCATAGGTAGAAAAATATATCCCATACTGGAATTCTAGTAATTTAGTGATTTCGTTGTTTTTTACATTGAACTCATTGTTCCAACTAGAACTTACTTTTAACTGTAAAATAGGAAAGAAAGGCAGTGTTTTTTCTGTTGCTGACAATGCAGTTGTTGGAAAACCATTCCTTGATTATAAAAATAATTCCACCATTAATTTTAAAAGTCATATTTACAACATACTAAATTGCAATAGTTTTCATTGACTAAATTTTGTCTTTGAACTGCACCTGCTCTCTTTCAAGTACGGCACTAAGTATGCAATTGCTTTTGAAAAATAGGCGAGATTTTCTTAAAGGAATGAATGGCGTCGATATTTGCAGAGATACTGAAATGAAATCTACCAAAGATTGATAAGATATTAGAGAAAATAATTTTTTTAAAGACTAGACACTGCTAGTATCTAAAGAACTAGCAGGCTGAACAGCAGGCAATTAAATTTTTAATTTTAATGAATTGGCCTATTCTTTGCCTCCTCCTATAGACTGGTGCCTTTTGAATGAAACTGTATTTCCCTTTCCATTTTGTGGGGCTTCTGTTTAATAATACAAGAAGTCAAACATGAGAAAAGGGGGTAAACATACATATACATATGTACATGCAATACATATATACATGCAATACATGTACATATGTATATGCAATACATATGTATATATATAAAAAATAAATTTGATTTGAAGCATATGTTAATCCCAAGAACATATTTTAAGTCACCTGCATGTTCCAATATTTACTTGAACTAATGAATATACACAGTAATTAGGCTACTTTCATCAATCATAATTACAGTTTTATACTTTTAATTTTTAGGATTCATAAATTAAAACTAAAACTTATCAAACTTATGACTATCATTAATGTCATTTTCCCTTAAGAGTTAACAAAAGAGCTTCTGTACAGTAAAAGAAACTATCATCAGAGTGAACAGGCAACCTACAGAATGGGTGAAAATTTTTGCTATGTACCCTTCTGACAAATGTCTGATATCCAGAATTTGCAAGGAACTTAAACATATTTACAGGAAAAAAACAGCCCCATCGAAAAGTGGGCAAAAGATATGAACAGACACTTCTCAATAGAAGACATTTATGTGGCCAAAAAACATATGAAAAAAGCTCAACATCACTGATCATCAGAGAAATGCAAATCAAATCTACAACGAGAGATCATCTCAAGCCAGTCAGAATGGCGATTATTAAAAAGTCAGCACTTTGGGAGGCCGAGGTGGACAGATCACAAGGTCAGGAGATTGAGACCATCCTGGCTAACACGGTGAAACCCCGTCTCTGCTAAAAATACAAAAAAAATTAGCCAGGTGTGGTGGCACACGCCTGTAGTCCCAGCTACTCAGGAGGCTGAGGCAGGAGAATCGCTTGAACCCTGGAGGTAGAGGTTGCAGTGAGCCGAGATCGTGCCACTGTACTCCAGCCTGGTGACAGAGCACGACTCTGTCTCAAAAAAAAAAAAAAAAAAAAAGTCAGGAAACAATGGATGCTGGCAAGGCTCTGGAGAAATAGGAACACTTTTACACTGTTGGTGGGAATGTAAATTAGTTCAACCATAGTGGAAGACAGTATGGCAATTCCTCAAGGATCTAGAACCAGAAAAATATTTGACCCAGCAATCCCTGGGTATATATCCAGGGGAATATAAATCATTCTTCTATAAAGACACATGCACACGTATGTTTATTGCAGCACTGTTTACAATAGCAAAGACGTGAAACCAACCCAAATGTCCATCAATGATAGACTGGATAAAGAAATGTGGTGCATATACACCATGGAATACTATGCCACCATAAAAAGGAATGAGATCATGTCCTTTGCAGGGACATGGATGAAGCTGGAAGCCATCACCCTCAGCAAACAAACACAGGAACAGAAAACCAAACACTGCATATTCTTGGTCATAAGTGAGAGCTGAACATTGAGAACACACATGGACACAGAGAGGGAAACACACACCAGGGCCTACTGGGGGATGCGGAGTGGGGGATGAGGGGAGGGAACTTAGAGGATGGGTCAATAGGTGCAGCAAACCACCATGGCACACATACACCTATGTAACAAACATGCACGTTCTGCACATGTATCCCATTTTGTTTGTTTTGTTTTTTGTTTTTTTTTAAAGAAGAAATAAAGAAAAAAAGAGTTAATAAATATTCTGCAAATAATTTTGGAAGAATCTTAAAGGTAAACCTTGTTTAATTTTCTATGCCAGAATTTATCTGTCTTCTCTTTGTTTTAACATAATTCTTCTAAAATTTCTTTTAACAAAAGGAAAGATGATAGAATTGTTACATACAAATCTGCTTAAAGTGCTACATTAATTAGGCTTAGCTATTTCATCCATCAATGTTGGAAATTTATATATAAGAAAACATTTCCAAGTGTCTTTTCATGTGAAGCATAGAAGATTAGCTACATGCCTGAAAGACACATAGGCTAAAAATCCTGTGGATATAACAATATTATATAGGAATGTCCTGCACTATATATTGGTCATCATCATAGTTAGGTCATTCAAGATACCCTATGAATATACAGTTAAAAGGTAGAAGTAATAGGTATTTGATATTTTGATACAGTACTATTATTTTGGATGTGGCTCTGTAATGACCAAATCTTTTCACATTTATCAACAAAATCCTCTTTTATCATAAGTTGGGAAAGGAAAGCAAATACGTACATTAAGAAAATAACATGCACTCAATTTCTTTTTAAGTTGGATTCTTCACAGAACTTTAAATAGAGTACTAAATTAAAGTACTCATTGGAGGAATGCTTTCTCTCATATATCACCAGGATCATTTAATAGAGGAATAATATATATGTAACACATTCAAATAAAAGGAAAAAATATGCAATTCTTAAAAAATATATCTAAAACTCAACTGCCTAAACTCAAGTGTGTTTTCTAAGACCATTATATTAAAGTTTCATTGAATTAAAATTAAAGCTCAATCTTAGCTTCTGATTGGTATTTAACTCTCAGGGATATGTTTTCTTGAATTATTGATTTGTTTGTCACACATTGTCTCTCTCTAATCTTCATTCTTTCTTTATGATTAAAAGAAATCTATATATTAAAAAATAAACTAAGGGAATACATATTGAAAAGGCTCATCAGTGAGTCTTTTGTCTTGAATAATTAATCTAGTAATCTTTGATCAGGATGGGCTAAATTATGCCACAGTAAGAAACTCTCCCAAAATCTTAGTAGTTTAACACAGCAATATTTCTTGTTTGTCCTTTATGTCCAAAGCAGGTTAAAAAGGATGCTTATTCAAGCAACTTATTCAAGTTACTGAAGGACAAATATTAATGGAGCCTCCAGTTTCACATAAGCATCTACAGTATTTTGTTTAAGATAAAAGAAAAAATGATGAATTGTATACCAGCTTTGAAATCTTTCAACCAAAATTGAGATATAACACCTTTGCTCATACTATATTGAGCAAAATAAGAGATGCCATAACAAAAACTTCAAGCAGGCAGTTAAATGTAATCCTACCATATGCTTCAAAGTGGAAGAACCAGACATATTTGGTAAACAATCATAAATAAGTAGCAGAGTCTCCATTTCTGGGCTCCAAGTATTCACTGTACTCTCTATTCCTCAAACAGAATCATTCGTATCTTTCCACATTAAGAAAACTCAAGTTTTGTCCAATCACCAAATCAAGTCAAAGTCCATTAATCCTTGGTGATCTGTGGTAGTGGCTTTTCTTGATTAACTAAGCCAACAAACAAAATGAATAAACCTTCATTTTCAATTACCAGTAAAGTCACACCTTGGAGAAACCTCATTGACTACGATACTGCCAATCTACAAAGTGGCATGCAGCCTTTTCAGATTGGCTTCTTTCACTTAGCAATATTCATTTAAAGTTCCCCATGTCTTTTTGTGGTTAAACAGCTCATTTATTTTGATCATGTAATTATATTACAACATATTAATGTATCACAGTTGGTTTATCCATTCCCCTACTTAAGAACATCTTGATTACTTCCAAGTTTGGGCAATTAAGAATAAAGCTGCTATAAACAGTCATTGCTGGGTTTTGTGTAGAGATAAATGTTCAACACATTTAAGAAATAGCAAGGAGCATGACTGGTGGATCACATGATAAGAGTGCATTTACTTTTGTAAGAAACTGCCAGACTGTCTTCCAAAAAGGTTGCACCATTTTGCATTGCCAGTAGCAATGAACGAGAATTCCAGCAGCTCCCCAGAATTTGGGATATTCAGTGTTTTTTTTTTCTTGACCATTCTAATAGGCATATAATGGTATCTCATTGTTACTTTATTTTGCAATTCCCATAATGACATATGATGTTGAGTATTTTTTCATATGCTTATTTATCATCTGCATATCTTCTTGGGTGAGGTGACTGTTATGGTCTTTTGACCATTTTTTACGTTATTTGTTTCCTTTTTGTTGAGTATTAAGAGTTCTTTGTGTATTTTGAATATCAATTCTTTATCGAATATGTATTTTCGATATTTTCTCGCAGTTTGACTTGTCTTTCAGAATGATTTTTAGTTGTGTGTGTGGTAGGCAGAATGATGGACCCCCAAAAATGTCCATCCTCTAATCTCTGTAACCAGTAACTGTGTTACCTCATATGGTAGCCCTGTAGACACCTGATTTTAGCATAGAGAGACCCATTTCAGATTTCTAATTCCAGAATTATTAGGTAATAAATAATAAGCCTGTATTTTTTTAAACCACTTAGTTTATGGTAATTTGTTATGGCAGCAGCAGAAAACAAATATAGTATGTGAAACTAGAATTGAAAGGTGTGATAAGAAAATATTTTTAGCTTGTCAAAAAACTCAGTTCTAGGAGTTAAGAAAAAGAAGTCTGTAAACCAGATAATCTGCTGAAAATTGATTTACATGCTTATGAATATGCATGGTAGTTAAACACAGGTACAAAGAATTTTAAATAGTAGCTATGGATCAGATACAATTTCAAATGTTACAAGTGATATTGAAATAGTAGATTACTGAAAAAATAACCTAAAACTCTGACATACAGTGCCTTAAGTTTTTTTTTTACTTTTGGGTGAAATATTTCAGGTAATTTTTGTAAATAACATAGACGATGGTCTTTCTTCCATCTTTGTAAACACATAAGTAAAATTTTGACATTTTATAAGTATGTTTTTAACATATATTTAACGTGTGTGTTTTTTAAAAACAGAATAGTGAAAGTATTTAATGAATTTAAATAATAGAACAAATAAAAAGATAAATATGGCCCAATTATTTAAGCAATTTGTCTTCTATCTTACACAAATTACACTTAACAATTAATCAAATGGACATGTGGCAACAGATTAAGACTGTAAAATGTATTATTTAACCCTTGGAATAAACCAGAGTTTTACCTACACTTATAGAAGAAATAAATTCAGGAAGATTTTTCACATCTAAGAAGCTTAGGACATAGCAGGAACTCAATAAATGCTTAATAAATCAATGTGTTCTCATCTGGAGTGGTAGATATTAAGTGTAGGCCAAAATATCTTCTGCTCACTAAACCATATGCCTAATCTTGTGTTGATCACAGAAAAAAATCCTGCTTATACATTTTATATTCAATTGATTTTATAAACACTTGTACGCCTTGCATTTCAAGCAAAAATAGCAATGAGTATTATTTTCTTGAAAATTTTTATAATAAATAGCAAAAGGTTAATTTCTTTATAAAAGTACATAACTATGGCTGAGTATGTAGAAAATATAGATAATTTCAAATCTAACAACATAAATCAAGGGTCCCCATCCTGTGGTCCACGAGCCATTAGGAACCCAGCCACACAGCAGAAAGTGAGTGGTGGGCAAGTGAGCAAAGCTTCATCTGTATTTACAGCTGCTTGTCGTCCTGGCATTACCACCTGAGCTCTGCCTCCTGTCCGATCAGCAGTGGCATTAGATTCTCATAGGAATGCAAACCCTATTGTGAACTGCACATCCAAGGAATCTAGGCTGCACGTGCCTTATGAGAATCTAATGCCTGATGATCTGTCACTGTCTCCCATCATCTGTAGATAGGATCATCTAGTTGCAGGAAAACAAGCTCAGAACTGCCACTGAAACTACATTATGATGAGATGTATAATTATTTCATTATATATTAAAGTGTAATAATAATAGAAATAAAGCACACAATATATGTAATACGCTTAAATCATCCTGAAACTATTCCCCCCACCCAGAGTCCATGGAAAAATTGTTTTTCAGGAAATTGATCCCTGGTGCCAAAAAGATTGGGGACTACTGATGTAAATCACCCATAATCCCAGCAATACAATATTGTACCAAGTTGTCATACCTCATTTTTTAATCTTATTTTATTTATTTTTTAAAAAATAAATGATTTTCTACTTTGGTAATAAAGCTGCGGGAAACTCAGCTTCTTCCCGTTTAATTTGCATATGGATATTACTATTGCCATTGATTTCTTTTTTTTTCCAAATCCATTTTAGACTAAATGAAATGGATTTATACTGTATCCTATGGATAATGAAAGCCATGACATTGAGGATGAAGAATGTTTTCCTAATAGTCTTTCAGCTCCGATTTCTGTTTGAATTAGTTCAGTTTACAAATGATGCCTCTAACTCCCACATACTGTCCTTGTTAGCACTGTGTGGCCACCAATGCATAAATCTGCTTCTTTCTTTGACATCTTCAAAATTAGTGACCTTCCCAAGAAAACCCATGTAAATTATTTTGATGTGTTGCACAATTTATTACAGTGATTTTTAAAACAATAGAACCTAATACAAATAAATCTAAAATTAAACATAAAAATTCTATGTGATTAAATTCATTAATAAAATAATGAATTTAACAGATTACATCTCTATAACTCATATAACTCCACAATACAGAAATTCATTTTCTAGGCCCTAGCAAGCACTGATCTACTTTCTGCCACTATATAGTAAATTAGTCATTTCTAGATTTGCATATAATGTAATGTCATATATTTAATATAAGCTTAATCATGTATCATGTCCTTTTCTGCTTGGTTTTGTTCAGAATAATCTTTTGGATAGCTATATTTTGCACATATCCATCTATATTTGTCATCTATATGTGACAGGTTTATTTATTTTGATTGCTGAATGGTATTCTATTTGATGGATATACCACAATTTGTTTATTCTCCAGTTGATGGACAATTGAGGTGCTTCCTGTTTTCAACTATTATGTTGAAGTTTTTTGTACATTCATGCACAAATCTAGGTGCACACATATATTTCATTTATCTTGGGTAAATGCCTAGGATTGGAAATGCTGAGTAATATGGTAACTATATGTTTATCATTGTTAGAATTGTCAAACTGTTTCCAACAGTGCTTTTCTTCTAGAAGTTTTAAGGTTTTGCTTTCATATTTATGTCTAAGTTGCATTTGAAGTCAATTTAAGAATATACTATGAGGTCACAATTCAGTTTTATTCATTTTCCATATGGATGTACAATTGTTCCATTATTTTATTTTGAAAAGACTATCCTTTGTCCCTTTCAATTGGATACTTTCATCAAAATCAATTGATTACATCTGTGTCAGTCTATTTCTTGACTCAGCACCACTGTGTCTTGATAAGTCTTCTAGAAGTTATTGGTTTTGCTGATTTTTTTCCAAAGATTTTATTACTATGATATAGTTTTATTTTCTAAATCATTGATTTTTAGTCTCTACTTATTTACTTTCATTTATTTTTATTTAATTTCCAGTCTTTTTTTCTAATTTCTAATTTGGACATCAATTTGTATAATTTTATCTCAGTGCTTCACTAATTCATTATTTTAGGTTATTTTTGTATTTTGAAATAATTCTCCCCATATATAAAAGTTGCAGTTAGTGCAGGGAATTGCCATTCGTACTTCACCCAGTTTCTCCTACTGTTGGCATCTTATTTTATCATGGTACATTTGTCAAAATTATAAAACTAATATAGGTATATTATAGTTAACTATACTCCGGAGTTTATTAATATGTTATCAGTTTACCAGGAATTTCCTCTTTCTGTTCCACGATCCAGACCAGGTTACCACATTACATTTAAATGTCATGTCACCTTAGTCTCCTCTGGTTTGGGATGGTATATCAGCCTTTCTTCACTTCTTAGAACCTTAACAATTTTGAGAAGTTATAGGAGGGTGTTTGCTTGTTGTTTTATCTTGTTTTTTTATTTGTTTTTTTGAGACAGAGTCACTCTATGGCTTAGCCTGGAGTGCAGCGGTGCGATCTTGGCTCACTGCAACCTCTGCCTCTTGGGTTCTAGCGATTCTCCTACGTTAGCCTCACGAGTAGCTGAGATTACAGGCACCCGCCACCACGCCTGGCTAATTTTTGTATTTTTACTAGAAACAGGGTTTCACCATGTTGGCCAGGCTGATCTCCATCTCCTATCTCAGGTGGTCCTCTTGCCTCGGCTTCCCAAAGTGCTGGGATTACAGGTGTGAGCGACGGCGCCCTGCCAAGGACGATATTTTGAAATTGGTCTCCAGTTAGGGTCCGTCTGATGTTTTTCTCATGACCGGCCAGCATTATGGGTTTTTAGAAAGGATAGCACAGAGGCAATGTTTCTTTGTTACATTATATCAGGGGTTAAATGACATTCACATGGTATCACTGGTGATGTTAACCTTCATCACTGGGTTCAGGTAATGTTTTCCAGGTTTCTTTACTGAAAAGTTACTGTTTTATGTTTCTATATTCTTTGGAAGCTGATAAATAAGTTTAACCCTATTACCCCCTACACACACCTTGGGGATTGATTAAGCTCTACCTCCTGAAGAGGGACCACATAGATATATTATTTGGAATTATTCTGTAAGAAAGATTTTTCTCTTCTCCCATAATTATTTATTCAGACATATGTCAGTATAGATTTATTCATTTTAATGTCATACATGGGGTTATAATCTAATCTATGTTATGTATTGTTGCTCAACTTGGTTTTTCAGTTTTGACCAGAGGGAAGTTTTTTATGTTGCCTCCTCTGTCCCTTTTCTCCCACCACACTGCTATTGGTATTATTGTTGTTTGAATTCTTCCTTCCTTTCTGGTACTGTGAAATGCTCAAGGATTCTCTTATGTTTTTCCTGTTTTAGCCCTAAAATTTGCCATTTTTTCAAGGAGCTCTTAGTTCTTTTGTTGGAGAATGTATTTTAGATCCCATTATCCAGGCACAGGAGTGCCATTGCTTCTAGCCTTCTCAGTCGTCAGTGAATATATATGTATATTAATCAATGTATACACACATATTCATAACTGTTTTAGTATCTATCCATCTATGAATGCTTATTAAGCTAAGCATAAATACATTAGAGTTCTCCAACTCTAATACAGTACATTGGGATCCATTCTAGACTTCTATTCTTGCTTATTTGTAACTTTCCCTTCTGACAGTAAGAAACCTGGCTCCCACCAACACTGTCTACTTATTTGTTCCACCGTAATATACAAGTGCAATGGTTTTATAATTGTTCACCTCTAGCTCTAAGGTACCAAGTACAGTGTTTATTTATATATCCTTTCAGAACTTTAGCCTTACAGTTTTCAGTCTAAACATTTTTCCAAAGTTACATTAGATAAGCTCCTTATATTCTTTGCTGGTTTCTTTTTTCTGCATCTCTGTCAGTGTGGTTATATCAAATACCTGTAGAAGAGTTTGATTCATTTGTTATCCTCCGTGTGCCATCCTAGTATTCCTCAACATTCTGGCTGACTTTTTTTCAATTATATATTTTGTAAAATATTGCCTTAATTCTTTTTGAATTGTCTAAGTGTAAAATTTTAAACATATATTAATTGATGCAGTTTTTCCAAAATATGTCGATATCCTAGCACATAAATTCTTGTAGAAAGATATGAGAAGTAAACACAAAAACAAACAAAACAGTTTAAAAAATATGACAAGGATTGCATTCTAGGATAAAAATAAAAATATAGCCAGGTATGTAGACAGAGTAATCTGTCAGGAATGCTCTTTTTGATAGGCTTATCGGGGAAGGCCTTTCTGATAAGAAAACAGTTTAACAGGAATTGAAGGAAGTGATGGTGTGGGCTGCACTGATTTCTGCTAGAGATGTTTTCCATGTAGAGTGAACAGTAAGTGAAATGACTAAATTGTAGCCAACTTGTAGATGTATTCCAGGAACAGCAAGGAGGTCAGGTCCTATAGGACACTGTAAACCACTGGAGAAAGATAGAAAGAGATGTGAGGACAGCAAACTATCAGAGTGATCAATCAAATCTTACAGTGATTAACAGACAATTATAATGAAATTGGGTAATTTTTCTAATTTAAATGGATCTATTAAATCATTTCCCATAAGTTTTGTTGTGAATGCTAAGTGAAGGATGGACTTCAAAGAGGAGTGAGGAATCAACTGTGGCCAATGTTGCTGGTAGGACCACTAAGATGTGGCCTACGATTGGAGAATAGCAATGTCAGTCCAGTGGCAGAATAAATGTCTTAATAAGTTAGATTCAAGAGACGCTGTAAAAAATCAGAAGTGGATGCAGAAAATGTGGACAATAGTTTCAAAGAGTTTTGCTCTAATGTGAAATAGAAAAATGGAGAGGTCATTGGAGGGATATGTGAACACAAGGAAATGTTTTATTTTAAGATGAGAGATATTATACTTGGTTTCCATGGTGATAGAAATGATTCAGTACAGAGTAAAATATGTTTGTAGGAGAGAAGGAATAATTTCATAAGTGAGTAAGCAGGAAAGGATAGAATTGTGTGTCCAAGTGGAGGAGTTTACCTTAATTCACTTAAACAAACAAACAAAAAAACCCAGAAGGGAAAGCAGTGCATTTGGGTGTAGATGAATATTTGTTGTTATGGTAAGTGCATAAGTGGGTGGGAGAAGAATGTACAAATTTTATCCTGAATGTTCCTCACAGTGTAATAAGAATAAAGATCATTGGTTGATGCTCATAAGAAGAGACAGGGAGCTGGAGGGAAAAAGAAGGCATGACAGAGGCATCAATGGGAGTAGCTAGTGAGTTAACAAGGGAACCCAAATGTAATTATTTGTCAGAACTGAAAATTTGCTTAATGATTGTGGTCATGATTTAATGTGAAGCAAATCAACATGGATTTCTTATTTTCTCCACTACATTCAACTCCTTGGCTACTGGTATGATGTGTGCAGAGTTTTATTTAAATAGGATTGAGTGTACTGGGCACGTATGACAAAGAAGGTGTAAACAATTGATTATATATAGATATTGTGCTGGGAGTGTTTTTTGCTAAAGTATGGTGTTAAGCAATAGAATATAACAAGAAGTAAGACTATGAGTGTATGAGAATAAAAATATAATCTTAGTAAGAAGTAATAGGGTAGGAAAAATATTACAGTTGAATAGATAAAATTGATTGAAATTTTAAAATGTTGTATCTGGTGCTAAGTGTAAGATTGTGGAAAGAGTTCAGATCTAGGATATGATTATTGATACAGTGACTGAGATGGGGGGGAAAACAAGATCATCCGAGATGGGAAAGTGAAAGAACGAGTAAGATCTTTTATATCAATATTAAATTCCTAAGAGTTGTGACAAATTGTGATGGAGAAAAATGAACCAATTTCTAAAATCCTTGAGAAGTGAGAGTATACTAGGTGGCATATAGAATTCCAAAAGAAAGAGTAGTAAATAATGTAGCTGAATATCATGAGGTGTTTTTTTCATTGTTTGTTTTTGGAGAGACACGTAGAAGAGAATAAAGGTCTGACTTCTTGAAGTAGTCTAACCCCTAAGGTAAAATTAGTTCCATCACTAATTTTATGTTAATAGAAAAAGAGTGCAGTTGGAAGTCTTCATCTCATAATCTAAATATTTTCAGTGTTTAAATAAAGCTCACAAATCATTAAATAAATTGAATTCTATCCTTCTACTTGACAAATATATTTTTATTTTGATAAAATGTGTAAAGTATTTTAAAGTGACCAAAAATTAGTAAAAGATCAAAGATGATTGAACTTAATTATCCTTCTGTATGTATATGCTCTGTTAATGGGACAGAAATATTGCATGAGTGATAAAATGAAGATACTCATCACTCTTGCATTATTACACATTTAATTCAATTTATTTTTCTCATTTTAGCAAAATAATTACTTCCACTATTCTAATATTTTCACACAAGTTGTGTACCTATTAACAAAAATAATTGAAACAATAACTTGTATAAAATTGTAAACTGACAATGTAAAGCTTTAAAAATAAACGCCTTCAAAACCTTTTTTTCTAAAATATTTGAAATTATTAAAATTGAGGACAAAAACAAGACATCAAAATAACAAATCAAAATTATTTTAGAAGTGCATATTTTTTAAATTTAAAAATTAGTTTAACTGAATTGAATATTTGGCAAAATTCATTTCTAGCAGGCAATAATCATCCAGTTACCTATGGGAAGAGTCAGAATCATGCCTTACAGATGATTTTTCTATATGTATTTCACATGTAGAAATCTTATGTATAGTATTAAATACTTAATATTGTGAGGAATTCATATCTCCACGTAATTAGAAATCATTTACTATATTGCGAATGTTTTACTAATTTGTGACTACCTCTATAATCATAATTGAAACAAAAATAAATATAGGAAAATAGATGTTGAACACTACTTGGAAATAACACTTCCATATGCAAGAATTTATTGCATTCTTGCTGAATGGAGGATCTGAAAGTTAATTAATCTGTTTTTTTCCTTCCTTAAGCATTTCTGCTGTTCAAATTCTCTCTGCACTTCATGACAGCATCTACATTCAAGATTCCCAGAGGCACCATCCACAAAGCTCTATAGCATTTAGATGGAGTTGCAATTTGTTTTTAAGATAGAGGACAAGAAATATGAAGAAGCCTTTCCCTGGAGGCTGATCCACGTGATTCAGGAGAGGAAATGTTTAGAGTTAGAAAGACTCCATACAGTGCCTAGCTCCAGATAAGGCTCGTGGTTCTTTCACAGTTATGTGTGAATATGAATGTGGCTTTGATATATGTGGGTTGCTTTTTAAATGAAAGGTAATTTTCTTTTTTATCAGTCTGGGAGAAAAAAAACTAATATATGCGTGAAGTATTGGAGTGGTGTTAACAGGAGCCCTGAGTGCACTGTCTGCCTGCCTTGCAGTCCCCACTGTCAGCTTAGAGACCAGAGGAAGGATCTAGGAGCAGGGAGAGATCTGTGGATTCTCTTTGTATTCCCTCTAATGAAGGTGTGAAGGTTAGAGGAAAAATACTGTTACCCAGATCATTCAAAATACCATGGGTAATTTTAATTTCTACTGGATTACTATAATTTTGTTTTCTCTTTTAGTTTTTAGATTTTTTTATCATTGACTCTTGCTTTTTTATTATTAACAGTTATATTGGTTATATAAAATGCATAACCAACATTACATTATTTAGTATAATCTGTAATAAGCTACATAAAATGAGAACTACATGTCCCTTAAGAGTTTCAAAGAATTTTGAGTAAAACTGCAGTTCTTTGAAAATTTTAAGGAAAAAAAAAGATATTTTAAAGTTTTACAAAGTGAAGTCCCTCTAATACCAAATTTTCTTTGCAGTCTCTTAGGATAGAGTTACTGAGCCTCTATTTCAGCATTCTAGATCCAAACAAAAAGTGGCAATCACCTCTTTGATTGATGATTTACTGTATTGGATGACTTTGAGAATTTATTTTAAAATTAAGTATATCCAAAAGATAATTTTATTTATAAGAACTGTAAATATCTGCAGACATTTTCTCTTTCCTATTCTAAAACTTACTAAAATTTTAGATACAGGAATTCTCTGCTGAAAAATATATATATATGTATAGATAGATACACACACACATATATATATATGAAATGTGAGGAAAAATATATATATATTCCTTTGATGGTCTTTAATGTTTAGTTTAAAAACTTTAAGGAAATCGTAAAACTTTTAAATTTCAACTCTAAGATTATATGGGCAGTTAAGTTTAAATATAGAGCATATATTTCTTCAGTTAAAAGGAAGTGTGTATTTACTGCTGTTCAATTAGAAAAAGCAATTAACACCTGCCTAATGATAAGCTACACTGTTTTTTAGTTTTAGATTTTCAAAATAGAGCTTGCCCATAAGGACATCTACCTACTGGAGAACATAGAATTATTTTGAAAAGTTTGTTAAGAATTGGCTGATTACTTGACCTAAGGATTTAATTCAGCATGAATAAACAAAAGAAAGAAAATGTATATTTGCTTGTGTTCAAGTCTGAAATTAAGCTTTGGTCTACAGTTAAATTAATACAGCCCTGAGAACACCTTGTCTTAACTTCCTAAAAATTAATTTTGAGAAATAGATTTAATAGTACCAAGGTACATTGTTGTTACAATGAAGAAGGCCAGAATAGTTTTTATTACCTTAATTGATGTGCTTTTATAAAACATCGTTTCCATCTGGATTCTAAAGGGAATGTGAATTATTTTTACACAATTATGATTTGGAGTCATATTGAAATATTAAAAAATATTCATCTTTTTATTCTTAATTGAATTCCAATGCAGTAACTTCAAAACAATGGAAATAGCATGAGGCCAGAAAGGGGAAAGGGAGTAGTTGACACTTTGCATACCACAATTTAATCCTTAGTAAGATGGAATAGGAGGGATGCTACACTTATAGGATGCTACTAAATATGAAAATTTATTCATTAATTCAACATTTATACACTGAGCATCTACTATGTGCCAGCTATGAAGTATGTAATGATGAGCAAAGAAAAAAAAAACAAAAAACAATAATCAACCCAAAAAGAAATAATACTGTCATGTAGATTATAGCATTAAGATTATCCAAAACTTAACAAACGTTCTACAAATAGATGTGAAATTAATTACAAGTGTTAAAGTGTTATTAGTGCTACAAAAGAAAGGTAATGTTTTGTGAAGATCATAGATTAGTCAACTTAACCTTGTAGAAAGATCAAGGAAGCCTTCCCAAGGAATTAAATTATACTTTCATTATCTTTGTTTCACCTGTGAAGAGCTGAATTAGTTAAAAAAACTTGCTAAAGTTTTCACGACTGCTAAGTGATAAAGACAGGACTGGGATCCATGCACTGGTGCCAGAGCCTACAATATTAACCCCTCTAATACACTGTCCCCCACGAATTCCTAACTATAATGTCAAGAGGAGTTTATTAGGCAAGCCTCATCAGGTTGATTAAGCAACGGTCATCAAGGGAACAGTAAAGAGAGTTTAGGAGAGAAGAATAATTAGAATTATAATAACTCAAATATGCAGCAGCCTCACGAATTAGGAAAGGCAAAAAAATAAAAAGAAATAAATGCATAACTAGCCTTGAATCTAGTTTATGAAAATAAGTAGTTTTCATCTAACAGTCTGCATAGGAATCTACATAAGCTCAATTCACAGAATGAAGATAAATGATTATTAAATATAATCCTCATCTATGACAAATACTTGGCGCCCACTCCCAATCATATCATTTAAAGCTAAATTACCGAAAGCATGTCATTTGTCTTTGAATTTCAGTTTTATTAATTGTATAATGGCAATTGAATTACCTTTCCTGGAATCAAAGGTAAACAGTCTTTTCCCCACATTATTCTGAAATTGATTTTGCTTTGAAGATTACATGTACACTTACATTGTGTTTCTGTTTCATGAAAATCGATTATTAATGCTAAATATTTTAAAATAATGTTTTCATTCATTAATTCAACGAATACTTATAAAATTCCATTGAAGATACTGGACAAAATTAAGAGAGGCATAATTTTGGATCTTACATTCTATAGGAGGAGAAAGAAAATTAACAAGTAGACCAAGCCATGTATAAATACAATTTATGTTTATAATTGAATATGGAAGATGCAGAAGCCATTCTCAAATGGACAACTCTAGTCTGGGAGGAAATCAAACATTTCTTGCCCCAATGTATCAATGAGAGTGTACCATAAGAGTGTGTAAATATTCCTAATAAAATATAAATAATAGTATAAGTAATATTTGCTTCAGTGCTTCAATTTCTTAATCGAATACACTAAAGAATAATTGTGGATCTTTAATTTCTATATTTTACATTTACTTTGCTGAATGATTATTATATTTGTAATATTACCAGTATTTAATAACCTACTCTACTGTAATGGGGCTTCTGCTGTAGGAAAGCTAAGACTGTAAATCCTATTATAAAGTTTCTTTTTCCCTTAAGCAAAACAACTCCTATATTTTTTGTGTGAACTCATTTTTCTACAATAATTGGATGTTTTAAAGAGACATAGTTATTCTTCTGCTATTTTCTATTTTATTTTTTCACTGCAAATTCATCACCTCATTCCATTGACTGGATCCAATTTATTATTAATGTATCACCTGGGCTCTCAGTAATTTTTAACATGTCAATATTTTCCAGTATTTCTAGTAAGTATGCTTTACCAAAAATATATGTATTTTGCAGTTTTTCTTTGCTTCTTAAATTTTCCTTTATTTTCAGAAGTCTTTTCCTTTTCACTGAAAAAGTCAACCATGGTTTATGGGTCAGCTTAAATTTTTAAAGAAGGTCTTTCCTAATTACCTAATTTAAACTGAAATCCACTCAGATTGTTCTGTTTTATTATATCCTAATGTTTTCCTTCATCTATCACATTTCAAAGTATTGATTATGTAAGTCCTCAACATTTTAGCATACACTTTTCCTACCACTTGGAGTCTCATGGTCCCAGCGACTATGTGGGTTTTGTTCACTGATACATGCCCAGTTTTTAGTACAGTGCCTTGTACAGAGTACGAAATATTTTTCCTGTAAAGAAATGAGTGTTGGATGTTACAGTCTGTGATAATAAGGAAAATCCTACCCTTCGTTACTTTCTTTTGCATAAGAAATACTTCACAATTATTTACCTTAATTCTTACCTCAATTCTAATATGCATGCTGGTTTGTGTCATTGCTAAGCTCTTTTAATGGTAAAAGACAAGAATATTTGTTTTTAACAGAGTAATTTGTTATGATTCCATATTCTCCAATAGTGTCATGGTATAAACATAAAATATAATAGAGAACAATGACCAACTTTTATCTTCTTATTCTAGTTTTTATCTCCTTGTGAATTAATTTTAGAACTCAAAACTTAGATAAAAGTGTCTATGGAGATTTCTTTCTTTTCATTTTACTTTACCTAATTTTATTGGCTTGAAAGACCTCATTGTGCTTAATTAATATCAGTGATCAAATCTATTATGTTCACTTTCACTACATAGGTCTTTAAGGGGTACCAACCGCTCAAATAGTCAAAAAGTCCATGTATAACTTTTGACTACCCCAAAGAGTTAACTACTAATAGCCTATTATTGACTGGAAGCCTTACCAATAACATAAACAGTCAATTAACACATATTTTCTATGTGATATGTAAAATTAGTTTACAATAAAATAAACTAGAGCTAAATAAACTAAATAGAGATATATAAACTAAATAAACTAAATAGAGATAAATAAATAAATTTAGTTTACAATAAAATAAACTAAAGAAAGGAATATATTAAGAAAATCATATGAAAGAGAAAATATGTTTACTATTCATTAAGTGGAAGTGGATCATTAGAAAAGTCTTCATCTTTGTCATCATGTTGAGTTGGCTGAGGAGGAGAGGAAGAGGAAGGATTGGTTTTGCTGTCCCAGGGGTGGCAGAGGGGAAAAGAAATCTGCATATGAATGCACTCATGCCATACAAACCTATGTTGTTCAAGAGACCACTGTAAATTAAAAAGGCATCAGATTTTTTTCCCTTGTTTCAATCCTTCCTCCTATGCCTACAAATAAGACGTGATAAATGTTAGACTAAGTGATCTAAATAACATGAGCACTGGCCAAGGATATTACTTATAACATGTGATGAACTTACACACATTTTAAAAATTATTTTGTTTTACTCTGTCTGAGATTTGATTGCCACTTCACCCCACCCCCTCATCTTAAAATGCTTGTACCAAGGGAACTGGAGTCAGGAAACTGAAAAGAGTAAAGTATAGAAGGAAGAAAAGCCACTCTAAGAGTTGTTGCTGTTGTTGTTTGCTTATTTGTTTGCTTAGAGACAGGGTGTTGCTCTGTCACCCAGGCTAGAGTATAGTTGTGGGATCATGACTCACTGCAGTCTTGAATTCCTGGGTGTAATTGATCCTCCCACCTCAGCCTCTTGATTAACTGGGACTACAGGCACACATCACCATGCCCAGCAAATTTTTTAAAAATACTTTTTTTTGTAGAGATGAGGTCTTGCTATGTTGCTCAGGCTGGTCTCAAACTGCTGGCTTCAAGCAAACCTCCTTTGTCAGTTTCCCAAAGTACTGGGATTACAGGCATGAGTCACCATGACTGGCCCTACCTAAGAGTATTTTTTAACATTGATTTCTGTTTTGAGCCACTGGGCCTTGATCCTTCTAAAGACAGTGTAGAATCTACTTGAGAATGGAATGGAATGGAATTGAATTCAGTGGAATTCAATGGAACAGAATGAATCACGTAAATGCAACTGAGAATTTTCTGTCTGAAAAAAATGGAAGGTGGGGCTTTTATAGCTATCAGATCCTGTCCCTTGTTCTTTAAAGGTGTGTAAGAGCATGCATGTGAGCAAGCTTGGCAGGCATCCAGGGAACAAAAGCACAGGAGCCCTAAGAAAGAAAGTAAGAAAAACTTAGGCTTTGTGAATCTGTCCCTGTGTGCAGTTGGAGGCCATAGGAACATTCAGGACACAAAGATGAGCTAAGAAGTTGTCATGTGTGGTATAAGATGTCTGGCCAACATTATGATAGGAAAAGTAATAGATCTAATTATGGTTCATTATGAAGATTCAAGAAAAACAATAAAAAGGGACAGGAAAGAAAAAAAGCACTGATGATACCACTGCTCAGATAAAAATCATTTATAACTGGGACATTTTACAGAATACCAGACCAGCATTCTTTCAAATTTCAAAGCAATGAATAACAATAAATAAGTAAGCAATTGTCAAAGACCAAAGGAGGTTGAGGAGAAATGACTAAATATAATGTAATATCCTGTATTAGATCTTGGTCCAGAGAAAGAATTTTTAAAAACTGGTAAAATGTAAATAAAGCCTTTTGTTTAGTTAATAGAAATGTATCAATTGATACAGGGCTCGCAAGCCCTAAAGTGGAGCTTAGCCCGGGGGGGGGGGGGTGTTCTTCGCCTTGCCCAGGAAAGAATTCAAGGGCAAGCCACAGGTAGAAGTAAACAACTTTATTGAAGAGACAGTGGCTACAGCTCTGTGTTTGCTACTGCAGAGCAGGGCTACCCCTTAGGCAGAGAGTAGAAGCTCAGGGCTGTTTTGCAGTCACATTTATACCTACTTTTAATAACATCCAGATTAAAGGGTGATTTATGCAGAAATTTCTAGGGAAGGGGTAGTAACTCTTAGATCATTTGTCATTGCCAAGGAAATAAGTGGTAATTCCAAGGTAACTGACATGGCAGTTAATTCCATGTAACTGACATGGCACACTGGTGGACATGTCTGATGGAAAGCTGCTTCCACCGCAGCCCTGTTTTAGCTAGTTCTCAATTTGGACTGGTGTCCAAGCCCTGGCTGTTAGGCCTCTGAGCCCAAGCTAAGCCATTATATCCTCTGTGACCTGCATGTACACATCCAGATGGCCAGTTCCTGCCTTAACTGATGACATTCCACCACAAAAGAAGTGAAAATGGCCTGTTCCTGCCTTAACTGATCACATTGTCTTGTGAAATTCCTTCTCCTGGCTCATCCTGGCTCAAGGCTCCCCCACTGAGTACCTTGTGACCCCCACTCCTGCTCGCCAGAGAACCCCCCTTTTTCCTTTACCTACCCAAATCCTATAAAATGGCCCCACCCCTATCTCCCTTCACTGACTCTCTTTTTGGACTCAGCCTGCCTGCACCCAGATGATTAAAAGCTTTATTGCTCACACAAAGCCTGTTTGGTGGTCTCTTCACATGGACGCGCATGAAATTTGGTACCATGACTCGGATCGGGGGACCTCCCTTGGGAGATCAATCCCCCATCCTTCTGCTCTTTGCTCCATGAGAAAGGTCCACCTACGACCTCAGGTCCTCAGACCCACCAGCCCAAGAAACATCTCACCAATTTCAAATCTGGTAAGCGACCTCTTTTTACTCTCTTCTCCAATCTCCCTCAATGTCCCTCAGCCTCTTTCTCCTTTCAATCTTGGTGCCACACTTCAATCTCCCCCTTCTCTTAATTTCAATTCCTTTCATTTTCTGGTAGAGACAAAGGAGACACGTTTTATCCATGGACCCAAAACTCCGGCGCCAGTCATAGACTAGGGAAGACAGCCTTCCCTTGTTGTTCAATCATTGCAGAGATGCCTCTCTGATTATTCACCCAGGTTTCAGAGGTGTCAGACCATGCAGGGACACCTGAAGAAAGAACCCCCAATCCCTTATTTCCACACCCCGACCCCTTTCCCGCTTTTCTGGAAGGTAACAACCCCCAAACCCCTCCCCTCCATGTCTCTACTCTCTCTTTTCTCTAGGCTTGCCTCCTTCACTACACGCAACTTTCCACCCTCCATTCCTTCGTCTCCCTTAGCCTGTGCTCTCAAGAACTTAAAACCTCTTCAACTCACACTGGACCTAAAATCTAAATGCCTTATTTTCTCCTGCAATGCTGCTTGATCTGAATACAAACTCTACAGTGGTTCCAAATAGCTAGAAAATGGCACTTTCAATTTTTCCATCCTGCAAGATCTAAATAATTCTCATTGTAAAATAGGCAGACGGTCTGAGGTGCCTGACATCCAGGCATTCTTTTACACATCGGTCCCTCCCTAGTCTGTGCCCAGTGCAACTTGTCCCAAATCTTCCTTCTTTCCCTCCCGCCTGTCCCCTCAGTCCCAACCCCAAGCATCACTGAGTCTTTCTAATCTTCCTTTTCTACAGACCCATCTGACCTCTCCCCTCCTCCCCAGGCTGCTCCTCGCCAGGCTGAGCTAGATCCCAATTCTTCCTCAGCCTCCGCTCCTCCCCCCTATAATCCTTTTATCACCTCCCCTCCTCACACCTGGTCCGGCTTACAGTTTCATTCCACGACTAGCCCTCCCCCACCTGCCCAGCAATTTACTCTTAAAAAGGTGGCTGGAGCTAAAGGCATAGCCAGGGCTAATGCTCCTTTTTCTTTATCCCAAATCAGATAGCGTTTAGGCTCTTTTTCATCAAATATAAAAATCCAGCCCAGTTCATGGCTCGTTTTGCAGAACACTGAGACGCTTTACAGCCCTAGACCCTAAAAAGTCAAAAGGTCGTCTTATTCTCAATATACATTTTATAACCCAATCTGCTCCCAACATTAAATAAAAATCCAAAAATTAAATTCCGGCCCTCAAACCCCACAACAGGACTTAATTAACCTCACCTTCAAGGTGTACAATAATAGAGGCAGCCAAGTAGCAACATATTTCTGAGTTGCAATTCCTTGCCTCCACTGTGAGACAAACCCCAGCCACATCTCCAGCACACAAGAACTTCCAAACGCCTAAACTGCAGTGGCCAGATGTTCCTCCAGAACCACCTTCCCCAGGAGCTTGCTACAAGTGCCAGAAATCTGGCCACCAGGCCAAGGAATGCCCGCAACCCGGGATTCCTTCTAAGCCATGTCCCATCTGTGCAGGACCCCACTGGAAATTGGACTGTTCAACTCACCTGGCAGCCACTCCCAGAGCCCCTGGAACTCTGGCCCAAGGCTCTCTGACTCCTTCTCAGATCTTCCCGGCTTAGCGGCTGAAGACAGACGCTGCCCGATCGCCTCGGAAGCCCCGTAGACCATCACAGATGCCAAGCTTTAGGTAACTCTCACAGTGGAGGGTAAGTCCGTCCCCTTCTTAATTAATACAGAGCTACCCACTCCACATTACCTTCTTTTCAAGGGCCTGTTTCCCTTGCCTCCATAACTGTTGTGGGTATTGACAGCCAGGCTTCTAAACCTCTTAAAACTCCCCAACTCTGGTGCCAACTTAGACAAGCACTCCTTTTAGTTATCCCCACCTGCTCAGTTCCCTTATTAGGCTGAGACACTTTAACTAAATTATCTGCTTCCCTGTCTATTCCTGGATTACAGCTGCATCTCATTGCCGCCCTTCTTCATAATCCAAAGCCTCCTTTGCGTCCTCCTCTTGTATTCCCCCACCTTAACCCACAAGTATAAGATACCTCTACTCCCTCCTTGGTGACCAATCATGCACCCCTTACCATCTCACTAAAACCTAATCAGCCTTACCCCGCTCAGTGCCAATATCCCATCCCACGGCATGCTTTGAAAGGATTAAAGCCTGTTATCACTCGCCTGCTACAGCATGGCCTTTTAAAGCCTATAAACTCTCCTTACAATTCCCCTATTTTACCTGTCCTAAAACCAGACAAGCCTTACAAGTTAGTTCAAGATCTATGCCTTATCAACCAAATTGTTTTGCCTATCCACCCCATGGTGCCAAATCCATATACTCTCCTATCCTCAATACCTCCATCCACAATTCATTATTCTGTTCTGGATCTCAAACATGCTTTCTTTACTATTCCTTTGCACCCATCATCCCAGCCTCTCTTCACTTTCACTTGAACTGACCCTGACACCCATCAGGCTTAGCAAATTACCTAGGCTGTACTGCCACAAATCTTCACAGACAGCCCCCATTACTTCAGTCAAGCCCAAATTTCTTCCTTATCTGTTACCTACCTCAGCATAATTCTCATAAAACACACCTGCTCTCCCTGCGGATCGTGTCTGACTAATCTCTCAAACCCCCACCCCTTCTACAAAACAACTCCTTTCCTTCCTAGGCATGGTTAGATACTTTTGCCTTTGGATACCTAGTTTTGCCATCCTAACAAAACCATTATATAAACTCACAAAAGGAAACCTCGCTGACCCCACAGATCCTAAATCCTTTTCCCACTCCTCTTTCCATTCCTTGAAGACAGCTTTAGAGACTGCCCCCACTGTAGCTCTCCCTGACTCATCCCAACCCTTTTCATTACACACAGCTGAAGTGCAGGGCTGTGCAGTTGGAATTCTTACACAAGGACCAGGATCGTGTCCTGTTGCCTTTTCGTCCAAACAACTTGACCTTACAGTTTTAAGCTGGCCATTATGTCTCTGTGCAGTGGCTGCTGCCACCCTAATACTTTTAGAGGCCCTTAAAATCACAAACTATGCTCAAGTCACTCTCTACAGCTCTCGTAATTTCCAGAATCTATTTTCTTCCTCACACCTGACGCATATACTTTCTGCTCCCCGGCTTCTTCAGCCGTACTCACTCTTTGTTGAGTCTCCCACAGTTACCATTGTTCCTGGCCCGGACTTCAATCTGGCCTCCCACATTATCCCTGATACCACACCTGACCCTCATGACTGCATCTCTCTGATCCACCTGATGTTCACCCCATTTCCCCACATTTCCTTCTTCCCTGTTTCTCACCCTGATCACACTTGGTTTATTGAGGGCAGTTCCACCAGGCCTAATCACCACACACCAGCAAAGGCAGGCTGTGCTATAGTACAAGCCACTAGCCTGCCTCTTAACACCTCTCGTTTACTTTCCATCATAGAAATCTATTCTCAAGAAAATAACTTCTCAGTGTTCCATCTGCTATTCTACTACTCCTCAAGGATTATTCAGGCCCCCTCCCTTCCCTACACATCAAGCTCAAGGATTTGCCCCTGCCTAGAACTGGCAAATTAGCTTTACTCAACATGCCCTGAGTCACAAAATCTAAAATACCTCTTAGTCTAAGTAGACACTTTGACTAGATGGGTAGGGGCCTTTCCCACAGGGTCTGAGAAGGCCACTGCGGTCATTTCTTCCCTTCTGTCAGACATAATTCCTCGGTTTGGCCTTCCCACTTCTATACAGTCTGATAACAGACCAGCCTTTACTAGTCAAACCACCCAAGCTGTTTCTCAGGCTCTCAGTATTCAGTGGAACCTTCATATCCCTTACCATCCTCAATCTTCAGGAAAGGTAGAATGGACTAATGGTGTTTTAAAGACACACCTCACCAAGCTCAGCCTCCAGCTTAAAAAGTATTGGACAGTACTTTTACCTCTTGCCCTACTCAGAATTAGAGCCTGTCCTCGAGATGCTACAGGGTACAGTCCATTTGAACTTTTATAAGGACGCACTTTCTTGCTTGGCCCCAACCTCATCCCAGACACCAGCCCTCTAGGTGACTATCTTCCAGTCCCCCAACAGGCTAGACAGGAAATTCACCAGGCTGCTAATCTTCTCTTGCCTACTCCAGATCCCCAGCCATATGAAGACACCCTGGCTGGACGATCAGTTCTTGTTAAGAATCTGACCCCTCAAACTCTACAACCTCAATGAACTGGACCCTACTTAGTCATCTATAGTATCCCGACAGCCGTCTGCCTGCAGGATCCTCACCACTTGGTTCACCATTCCAGAATAAAGCTGTGCCCATCGGACAGCCAGCCTAATCTCTCCTCTTCCTCCTGGAAGTCGCAAGTACTCTCCCCTACTTCCCTTAAACTCACTCGTATTTTTGAAGAACAGTAATAACTCTTATGAGCCTAATACATCCCTTCATTCTATTAGGTCCGTTCATCCTTACCCTACTTTTTGCAACAGAGCTTTACGAAGTCACCCCCACCACTTAGGCTGAGCCCAAAAAAACTTGTCATCCCTACTATTTTCTGTCTAGTCATACTCCTATTCTCTGTTCTCAACTACTTATAAATGCCCTACTCTTGTTTACACTGCTGGTTTACACTGTTTCTTCAAGCCATCACAGCTGATTTCTCTTGGTGCTATCCCCAAACCACCATTCTTAATTCCCTCTTAGAGTGGGTAGATGATATTTGCTGGCAGGGCACCCTCCAATGCTTTCACCCTGATGAAGTTCTATTCTTTACTTTTATACTCACTCTTATTCTCATTCCCATTCTTATGCCACCCTTTACCTCTCCCCAGCTTTCTCCACCACACTCAACCTTACTCCTTCTCTCCTAGCCGCTTCTAATCCCTCCTTAGTGAACAACTGTTGGCTTTGCATTTCCCTTTCTTCCAGTGCCTACACAGCTGTCCCCACCTTACAGACAGACTGGGCAACATCTCCTGTCTCCTTACACCTCTGAACTTCCTTCAACAGCCCTCACCTTTACCCTCCTGAAGAACTCATTTACTTTCTAGACAGGTCCAGCAAGACTTCCCCAGACATTTCACATCAGCAAGCTGCCACCCTCCTCCTCACTTATTTAAAAAACCTTTCTTCTTATATTAACTCAACTTCCCCCATATTTGGACCTCTCACAACACAAACTACTATTCCTGTGGCTGCTCCTTTCTGTATCTCTCGGCAAAGACCCACTGGAATTCCCCTAGGTAATCTTTCACCTTCTCGATGTTCCTTTACTCTTCATCTCCAAAGCCCAACTACACACATCACTGAAACAATTGGAACCTTCCAGCTCCATATTACAGACAAGCCCTCTATCAATACTGACAAACTCAAAAACGTTAGCTGTAATTATTGCTTAGGAAGACACTTACCCTGTATTTTACTCCATCCTTGGCTCCCTTCCCCTTGCTCATCAGACTCTCCTCCCAGGCCCTCTTCTTCTTTACTTATACCCAGCCCCAAAAATAACAGTGAAAGATTGCTTGTAGACACTCAACGTTTTCTCATACACCATGAAAATTGAACCTTCTCCTCTACGCAGTTACCCCATCAGTCCCCATTACAACCTCTGACAGTTGCCGCCCTAGCTGGATCCCTAGGAGTCTGGGTACAAGACACCCCTTTCAGCACTCCTTCTTACCTTTTTACTTTACATCTCCAGTTTTGCCTCACACAAGATCTCTTCTTCCTCTGTGGATCCTCTATCTACATGTGTCTAATGGCTAATTGGACAGGCACATGCACACTAATTTTCCTTACCCCCAAAATTCAATTTGCAAATGGGACTGAAGAGCTCTCTGTTCCCCTCATGACACCAACGTGACAGAAAAGAGTTATTCCACTAATTCCCTTGCTGGTTGGTTTAGGACTTTCTGCCTCCACTATTGCTATCGGTACTGGAATAGCAGGCATTTCAACCTCTGTCATGACCTTCCGTAGCCTGTCTAATGACTTCTCTGCTAGCATCACAGACATATCACAAACTTTATCAGTCCTCCAGGCCCAAGTTGACTCTTTAGCTGCAGTTGTCCTCCAAAACCACTGAGGCCTTGACTTACTCACTGCTGAAAAAGGAGGACTCTGTATATTCTTAAGTGAAGAGTGTTGTTTTTACCTAAATCAATCTGGCCTGGCGTATGACAACATAAAAAAACTCAAGGATAGAGCCCAAAAACTTGCCAACCGAGCAAGTAATTACACTGAATCCCCTTGGGCACTCTCTAATTGGATGTCTTGGGTCCTCCCAATTCTTAGTCCTTTAATACTCATTTTTCTCCTTTTATTCAGACCTTGTATCTTCTGTTTAGTTTCTCAATTCATCCAAAACCGTATCCAGGCCATCACCAATCATTCTATATGACAAATGTTTCTTCTAACAACCCCACAATATCACCCCTTACCACAAAATCTCCCTTCAGCTTAATCTCTCCCACTCTATGTTCCCACGCTGCCCCTAATCCTGCTCGAAGCAGCCCTGAGAAACATCACCCATTATCTCTCCATACCATCTGCCAAAATTTTCGCCATCCCAACACTTTACCACTATTTCATTTCATTTTTCTTATTAATATAAGAAGACAGGAATGTCAGGCCTCTAGCCCAAGCTACGCCATTATATCCCCTGTGACCTGCACATACACATCCAGATGGCAGGTTCCTGCCTTAACTGATGACATTCCACCACAAAAGAAGTGAAAATGGCCTGTTCCTGCCTTAACTGATCACATTGTCTTGTGAAATTCCTTCTCCTGGCTCATCCTGGCTCAAAAGCTCCCCCACTGAGTACCTTGTGACCCCCACTCCTGCCCACCAGAGAACAACCGCCCTTTTTCCTTTACCTACCCAAATCCTATAAAACTATAAAATGGCCCCACACCTATCTCCCTTCACTGACTCTCTTTTTGGACTCAGCCCTCCTGCACCCAGGTGATTAAAAGCTTTATTGCTCACACAAAGCCTGTTTGGTGGTCTCTTCACACAGACGCGCATGAAACTGGCTCTAGCATCAAGTCCCGCCGCCTACCTCAGAATGTTACTTTTAAATTTCAACAAATATATCATTGTTATTTTTTAAAGTTAACATTAGGGAAACTGGGTGAATGGAATATGAAAACCCTATCTTTGCAAGTTTTCTCTAAACCTATAATCATTCCAGATAAAATTTTTTTTGAAAATGACACACAAACATGGATTATTTTTCTTGCTGTATCATCTTTACACATACATACATAAAACATTTTTTGTATTTACCAATTATCATCGTGTAAATATCAGAAGAGTGGTGCATACATATTTGTAGACTTACACATGGGTATATATTTCCTGCTGACCTGAGTTTACAAATTTTTTAGCAAAAAATAATCTATATAAATTAACAATTGATTTTTAGGCAAATTTAAAAACTAAAAAGCTAAATTTAAAATTATTTCTTCGTTATGATTAGAAACAATTCATATATTTTCATATATTTTCTCTCTTGATTAGCCCCCCCTTTCAATAAAGTAAATGTTTAGAGTCTGAATCACAGGGAGGTGTGATTGTTTTTTATTAGGCCTCATATGTTTATCCTAAAAAATCTCAAGTGCTTTTGAAGGGAACACCTGGAGCTTGAGGAAGAATATTAGCACAACATCAGCTAGCAAGATCATAGCTGACCCATATGGTGTTGGCTTGTGTCACATATGCTTCCATAAGGCTCACATATACTAACTCATTTCACCTACATAAGAAGCATATGAAATAGTTGCTATTATTATAATCTCTGTTACTGATGAGAAAATCGAATAATAAAAATTTGCCCAACTTCATATAGCTAACAAGAGGTGGATCTAGGATTTAAAGCAAGCCAGTCTGGCTCTGAAATTACTCCCCAGTTTGGGAGTTTGTCAATATTTATAACCTAAGAAACAGCTCAAATTTGACATGTGAACAATTATAGGAGCTACTGATATTTTTTAATGGATTGTGATATGGAAGGACACAATTACTTTACTTCTTACTTGAGTATTATTACATTTTGCATATTGAAACATGGTCCTATTGAGGTTACTCTTTTAAAAGAGAAAGAACTTTAGCTTGGATTAATTAAATAATTAGTTCAGCAATAAAACCCCATCAATATACTTTAAAATATTAAATAGATGATGGATTTATGGAGGATTAATCAGCAAGAATTTGAGTGTGATGTCCTTAGCTGATTTAAGTAATAGAGATTTTGCCTAAGTCAGAAGTACAGGAGCAGCGTTTGACAATACCCTTTAACATTAACTAAACAAGTAGGATTGTTAAATTTGAAAATAGTAACACAGGACAAAAGTGTATCCTCTGAAGTACCTCAACAATTATGGCAAGGTAATACTCAAACATTCTCCAAAACAATTCAGAAGGGAGGTATTGTTATTATATTCCTATTTTTCTTCAAAATAATGAAAAACATAAAATTAATCCTGGGATACAAAAGGTTATGAAAAATTGTACTTATAATGTTATAGGAATAAACAACAGTAAAATAGGTAACTATCTTAATTTCTGCCAAGCAAGCCTGGCATCTTAATAGTTAAATTTGCCTCCCCCTGACAACTTCAATGGAAAGTTTTAAAATATAATTACGGGGTTAGTGAATATTTTTCAAATTCATTAATTTGAGAAATATATCCAAGCAAATATCTTTTCTGATAATGCACTTCTTATAAAGAGCCCAAACAGAATTCCCTTGAACCTGGGTAGGGTAAGGCTATTACAAACACCACACCTGTATTAGTCTGTTTTCACACTGGTGATAAAGACATACCCAAGACTGGGGAATTTACATAAGAAAGAGGTTTAATGGACTTACTTATGGTTCCACATGGCCAGGGAGGCCTCACAATCATGGTGGAAGGCGAAAAGCACTTCTTACATGGCAGTGGCAAGAGAGAGCTTATGCAGGGAAATTCCCATTTTTAAAACCATCAGATCTTGTGAGACTCATTCATGATCATCATGAGAACAGCACAGGAAAGACCCACCCCCATAATTCAATCACTTCCCATCGGGTTCCTTCCATGACACATGGGAATTGTGGGAGTTACAATTCAAAATGAGACTTGGGTGGGGACACAGCCAAACCATATCAACAACTTTTCCCAAAATTATCTTGGCAGTTAGTGATCATTTACTCTTCCACATGATTTAGTAACATCAGCTTGTCAAGTTTCATAAGAAAACCTATTGAGAGGTTGACTTAAATTCCATTTAACGTATAGCTAATTTGGTGGGAAAATTGCTGTCTTTACAATATTGTCTACTTTATATAAAAATCATAATTTTTATCCATGTATTTATGACTTCTTTAATAATCTTCAGTAATGTTTAATCATTTTCTTAATATAGGGTTGAAAACATTTTAGTATATTCATTTCCATAAACATTGTACATTATATTGAGAAGTATATGACTTCTATTTCAATTTTTTAAGTTTAAAATTGTGTTATATGGAAACAATTAAATTTTATTTATGGATATTTCACCTTTTAACTTTGTTTAACTTATTATTTCTAAAAGTTTTTTTTTTTTTTTTAAGTAGACTTACTATGTGGATAATGAAAGCCATAGTCACAGGCAATGGTTTCTGCCTTCTTTCTTGTGAGAAGAGCCCCAGCATATTCCTTAATTCCAAACTCACAGTCTGGCTCCAAATGACCATCTAATATAGAACAATTATTTTTGTCATTGCTCTGCAGAATCCAGGCTTTCAGCCATATCTGCCTGTTCCCAAACTTGGAATTCAGAAGACAAGGCACTCAGCATGACTCACTGATTTATGTTTCACTGCCAGTTAGTGTCAATGGAATATCTTGTGTTCGAACAAGAACATGATATTCTTAATATCTTAAATTTATATGTCTTATAATTGTTTTATATGTTTTATGAAAATGAAGTTTAATGCATGAGTTTAGAAAACTAAAATGAGCAGAAATTCCCATGAAACTTGTCAATTATCATTCGATAATAATCAAATCTTCACAAAGTTCTAAAATCTTTGTTAGAATAGGCTAAATTTAGCATCATCACGCAGTGGAAAGAGCTCTGGAATAGGAGACGGATTAGATATTTTACTTTAGGAATTGTAGTCTCTGCCTTAGTTAATGTTTTTGTGGTTTTTCAGTTTCCCATGTGTAAAATGAAAGTAGAAATGGTCTTACAGACTCTTCTAGTTATTACACATTTTATCTAAATGCTCTAAATACAAAATATCTTAATATTCTTATTTTAATGGTCCTTCAGTTGAATGTCCAAAAAAACAAATTCACTTGACTGGCAGGAAAAGCTTGATTTAGGTGACATTGATGGAAATGTGTCCTTTCTACCTCTGTAAGTCACTGGTTCTACAGGTCATTAAGTGCTGGCATCTAAGAAACTATCTGAAAATAAAAGCTGAATTATTTACTGTTGATTTTATAAATATAATAGAATGAGTCCTTGAAATATATGGACTAGGTGTATATATTTGTGTTGTTATTATTGAAAACATTTATACAACAAGATTCAGGGAGGGCTTCAAGGGTGATTCCTGTTAATCTAAAATAAATAATTATAACATGATCAGCCTCTGAAAATTAATATTAGTTAATTAGAAACCCAAAAAGATTCATGCACAATGACCATTATATAGCACTTCATATTTAACTGGATGTATAGAAATTTGACTGAGTTTGAAATTATAAAAAAGAACTCACTTTTGAAATTTAGAAATCAAAATCCAATATTAGTAATTAGTTAAAATTATCAACAATTTTTTGAGCCAACACGCTTGGGGAATTGCAAGAAAATGCAAAAGAGAAGAAATATCCCTTACCAAAGTCAAAGGTTAGGAAAATGAAAGATGCAGTTATTTTATTTTTGTCTTTTTGTAATTTACACCTCTAACATGAGATTGAAAAGCTGCATTACACACACCTGCTTCGGTAGAGTCATTGTTTCCATGGTGCCACTTTCCATCACCTATTTTTAATAGTTTACACAACAAGATCAAGGGTGTCCCAGCTGCTACTGCCACTGTTGCTTAGCAACCTTTAAATCAGAGTTCAAGAAGACAAAGAATCATGCTTGAAAAATTTCTCAAGTGTCTGTTTTATGCACCCACGCCCCTGCTTTCTTCATTTTGCACCATTTTTCACTGTTTACACTCGGATGCTCTGTTTTTTTTCCATTAATTCAATATTCTATACAGGAATCCACAACTCCAAGTGCTACTGGAATCAACTAAATATTTTTGTTGATTTTCAAAAGGTAATATATATGTTCAACTACAGGCTACCTCCAATAGAAAATAAATAGATTTAAAATATTTACTTTATTTTATTCATCAGAATGGGAGGTTGTTTCAGGTCTTCATTATCTGCTGCCAGACTATAACATTGCTGTGCCTGAGAGTCTGGTGAAATGACACACAGATCAATGGCCACAGATTCACTGCCTGCAGAGAATTACAATACCCCCTTGTGCATTCTGAAATCTAAATATTATCATCCACAAAGGACAGAGAAGTCAAAAATCTGTAAGAAAACAAAGAAGTTAAAGAACTTTGCTTGGAATACCTGATTGAGACAGGTTGATATCAATTAATAAAAACAGAAAATATTTTCTAATATTTCTGTAAACAATGAGAGTTTTTTTCTTCAATAGTAATTGTTCAGAAACCAATGTCCCATCTGTCTAATTAATAGATTAGTAAGCACAAATCAGCAATGTGGAACTTAAATAAAAATAGAAAAAAAATCTTAATTTTGCATTTGATATCTGTAATAAGATAGTAACTATAGGAACTCTCAAATCATAACCAAATATTCCTGAATAATCCATATAATAAAAAGGAATATAATGATAGGATTCATGGCTGGAGATTTTATTAACCTGTATATGTGTGAGCAACTGTTTACAATACATCTCTCACAGAGTTGATCCAGGTGGGCTTTACCCCTTTGGTTAGAATGAAGGTTCTGTTCCATAATATACATGCCCAATGACATGGTCCATACTGACCCAATTATTTAAACTCTTGGATTTTCCTTTGACCCTCTATTAAATAAACACAAACCTATCACATTATTATTTTTTAATTTTCATGTTTGATCATTACACTATTATTTTCTGGTCCTTTTCTAAATTCTGCTAAATCCTTAGGTATCCGTTTGTTGTTTGCTGTTGTTTCCAAATCACTAAACCTCATTAAATTTATTTAAATTACATACTTTTTGTCCTTCTGATTTCTTTGTTATGTCTCACTTTGTTATCTTTTGATTCTTATTTTCTCCTGCATATATAAATACATGTAACTGTTTAAACATTAATTCACTATTTTTGGTCATTTCTTACTGAAAGCTAAGTATGCAATGACAATGGATGTGAGTTAGATACCTGAAAAAGTAACAATTAGGTTGTCCAGGATAAAAGAAATGCTCCTACAGGTGATGGAGAATACAAACTACAAGGTCCCTAATAACTGTGTAAATTGTGGAGTGTTTAAATTTACCTGAGACATATAAGATCCTTAGGTAGAAACTGAAGTTTAATCTGTGTGCTGATATGGCTATTAAGTACTGATGCAGGATTTTTCTCAGCTCCTTCACTGGACTAGTGGCAAGGGTGCCTCATCCACTTGGTCCACTGTGCTCAGCCCCTTGTGGGAGAGAGTACATGAGCAAGTGAGTGTGGGATCCAGCAAACATAGAAGCAAGTTCTGTGTACGGCCCACAGTCAGACTAGGCATGTTGCCTTAAGGGGAATGCAGTGGCACCCAGGTGAGGATGCCAATGACCCCAAAGAGACTGGAGAGGTTGTTACAGTGCTCATTTACTTTCACTGTCCACAGTCCAACAGACGGCAGTGTGTCAGCAGCTCTGTTGGCCACTTGTCTCATCCCATAGGGCAGCTGCCCCCCACTGACAAAGGCAAAGGGTCAGTGTGATAGCCCTATCTGGGTACCCACAGTCAGGGACCCCAAGCTCTTGTCCTGTGTCCAAGAAGAGTAAGGTTATGTGGATGATTAAGCCACATGGATGAAGGCAGATAAATTTATTGAGTGATGAAAACGGTTCTCAGTGGAGAGGGGAGCTGGAGAGAGATGTGAAGGGCAGGTCATCTTCCCCAAAGTTAGGCTGTCTCCTCCTCTACTGAATGAGTCTTGGGTCTTTAAAGGCGCAGGATGAGAAATGCATGCTGATTGGTTTGTGAGTATGCAAAAAAGGTTAGAGTGAAGGGAACACTGAAAGCTGGGCACAACAGTATAGAAAACCAATTTGGAAAGAGTAGGTCTATGTAAAATAGGTGGAGAGTAAGGATCAGTCAGAGGAAAGTGTGCCAAATGCAAAGACAGATTCTTAATCCTGTCTGAGGATTTAGCTTGCAGCTTGGCTTTCAGGCTTTAAACTGTCTTTGGCTTGGAGGTGGAGTTTCACCAGATACATGCCCCTATCTGCCTAGACATTTGTCTGCCTCCTGCCTCTATCATTTCCCCCTCTGAAGAAGTGCATCTAACTTCCATTAGAATAGGGACAAAGACCAGTCTTAATGGCTTCCTGTTGACAGGGGTCACTGTTTTGGGAATACAGCAGTCAGATTTCCCTCAGAGGCCCCTCTAAGGATCCCTCATAAAAGGGAGCCATCTTTTGAACCTCTGGTTTCATGACCGTTTGGAGTATGACTGCCTGAAGGCCAGAAGAGACAAACCAGGTTATTACAAGATATGTATCAAAACAAAACAAGGCAGGGGTAGGGACAGCTCAAAAATCCCGAGACTGCTTTTACGCCCAGATAACTGGTGGCTATAGTTAAGCCTACTAATAATTGGGTGCATAGGACTTGGCTTTGGTTAGCTCCCTTGGTCTTATTTTCCCAAAGAAACCTCCGGGTGATGACACCCTATTTACTTCTATTACCTGGCAAGATTTGCAGGATAATGGCTCAGAACTAGAATATTGATCAAGATTTTTACATTACCTATCCGTTTTGTTTCTCCTGAGCTGCAGCTGTAGATCACTGGTTGGTTCACAGGAATAAGCATGATTAGTGTAAGATGTAGTCAAAAACTTAAAAACAAGTAATGAGACTAGAATTTAATGACAAGCATATAATAAGTTTTGAAACATAATTTTTCTCTCTCCAATCCTCATTTTTGTTAAAAACAAATCATGACAGGACTGTGTTGTTTGCAAAATAAACTTTAGCCTTATGCTTGACCCAATTATTCACATAAAGTGTGGCAAGAATATCTATCTTTCACATAGGCTTTTTAAATTGGCTTTGATGGAACTCTTCCACAAGGAATCTCAGATAAAGCTGAGCCCACAAGGGCTTGTACCCTCAAATAAATTTGAGTTGGGTAAATTCCTCTCTTCTTGAGGTTTCAAGATAACATGGGCTCCTGGGCCTATTAGAAAGTGACATTCTTTACTGACCACAGGCTTGCAACCCTATGCCAGAACTGTGAAGACAAGGCGTGAGGTCAATTTTCCCCAGGGGTTTTTATTGACTTTGCAAGTCAAGCTTGATTCCTTAAAGGAAAGCACACCCTTCCAGTCAGAGCATTGGTAACACTACCAGTTTCTCCAGTTGTGTCCTGTGGCAGAAGAAAATAGATTTTTATTGCACTGATGCAAACAACTACGTTGCCATAAGTTAAGAATAGTCATAAATAGTTTTGAAATTCTGGAGAAGCCAGGCCAAGAGAAACAAATATGCTCCAAATTTTGTTCACAGGAAAATAACTTAATTGTTAAAAACTGTTGATAGTTCAAAAGAAAACTTTCATTGACTCTGAAAAACAAAACAAGAATCAGCAAGATTTTAAGAAAAAGTTAAAAAAGATTATTTCAGTTTTATATTAGTTCAGTCCATTCCATTAACTCTTGTTTGGGTTGATATTCATGAACATTTTAGCTTTTCATGAGTATTATATGTTCTTCCTCTGTTCCATCGTCACAATCTCCAAAGTTATTAGAAACCTGCATTTGAGAGCACCAATCAAAGTCCTATAGCTGATTATAAACTATCTTTTGGAAAGGATGAAAACAAGACAACAATTGTCTGTGAATGACATAATGTCTATGGGTTGTCACAATCAAAAACATGATTACAAAGAAATTTGATTATTTCTGTGGTTTACAATAACTTAACACAAGAATCTAAATTATGATTGATACTATACACTAAGACATTAGAATTTTAGAAATTTCATACAATTTTGGAACATATATTAATATTCTCTATTATATAACCTAATGAATATTAAACTTTATTTTTATTTTGGCAATCCCATGTAACTAAACATATCAAATAATCCTGTTTACCTCTCTTTTGGATGCTCCAAGGGACCTCTGTAGAATTCAAAAGTTAGGGGTCAGAGAAGACAATTTTTGAAGCTGAATTTTTATTTTGGGAAGCCTACCAACAGGTTAAAGTTTTAAAACACTTGATATTATGAAATGGAATTCTGCATTACCATAAGTCATTTATTTTAGCCAAAGTATTGACTCAAAAATTTTAAAACAAGGCAAAACTTTTATTAATTAGGAGCAAGGACTTGATTCCAAACAATTTGTCTTTAAAATTACATGAAATCCTGTTCCAGAGAGAGAAGGCCAAATTTTACTCTTGCATGAGTCTACTATTAATGTCAACCCCATTTTTTAAATGAGACTTTATAAAGTCTCATTTTATCCAATCTTAATCAGTTTGACCATGAGGTGAGAGTCTTATAAATCTTTGATAATCCTTTACAAATTTTTGTTAACATGTTCACAGACAGAATTTCTTTTACAACATTAATTTTTGCAAAGTTTTCTCAACTTATTTAAACATTTAGCTTTATCTTATCTAATTTAAAACAATCCTCTAACCCTCTAAACTAGACAAAAATTTACATTCCCATGCCTTTTTATAATCTTTATCTAAAAACACATTTTACTTCTCTTACACAACTTGCATGTAAATCTATTTTCAGTAGTCTCAATTACATGTTATAATGGTAATCCTGAACAATTTTAAATTTTGATGTAAAACCTGATAAGGTTCTCATTTTCATTTATTTCAATTATATACTAGGTGCAGATAAAGTCTGACTCTTTCCAACATAGTTGGGGGTGTGGTTAATTCTATATGTCCCTAAGCCTTACCAAATTCTGAAGCAGGTAAATTGACCAGTTCTGAAAAACTAAAGAAGCAGTTTACAACCTTAAAACATTTAGCAAACCTAGTATCTGACCTGCATAATTTAGATCACATATTTACATTTCAAAGACATTTGTATCTTACCAATAATCTTTAGAACTGTTTTATTTATTTATTTATTTTGACATGGAGTCTCGCTCTGCCACCCAGGCTGGAGTGCAGTGGCTTGATCTCAGCTCACTGCAAGCTCCACCTCCCAGGTTCATGCCATTCTCCTGTCTCAGCTTCCAAGTAGCTGGGACTACATGTGCCCACCACCACACCTGGCTAATTTTTTGTATTTTTAGTAGAGACAGAGTTTCACCATGTTAGCCAGGATGGTCTCGATCTGCTGACCTCATGATCTGCCTGCCTCGGCCTCCCAAAGTAGAACCCTTTTTATTTCTCAAAGGTTAAATTCACATGAAATAAAAGGCAGTACAGCTCTTATTTTTCCTTCAAAAAAATTTGATCTAAGTGCTTATTTTTCTCTAAGCCAATTAATTAGAGCTCTTTTTTATATACACATCACACACATAACACATATATGACTACAAAGACAGACATAAGATGATCCAGTAGTTGAAATATTTTTGATTTGCCAATCTCCTAATTGGATTATGGATCTCAGGGTGGAGCCTTTCAAGAAGGAGGGTTAGGAAAACATGCAATTTCTAGGGCCTAATAAACAGGCATAGCTGGAAGACAAAAACAGATTTTGAGAGGGGTCTATCTGCTTTTAATTCCTAGGGTTCCATGAGGTAAAAAGAGGGTTCTTTTCCCCTCCAAAATGGGGTTCATGGCACCTTCTCTGTTTTTCCCAAGGAATCCTGTTCTCTTAGATGTTATCTTAGGGCCTATTGGGTATGCACCAAAAGTGAAAATACAAAATGGAGAAAAATAATTCAGTTGACTGCGAAAAAAACCTTTGTCCAAAAAAACAAGGTCCACGAATAGAAAAATATAAAGATCTTTTAAATATATTAAATACTTATGACTTTGATATTCACTTTTACTTAAGGTGACTTTTAACCATAGTGCTCTTTAAGAAAATTCTTTTAAATCCCTTGTTACCTGACTTTAACCATGCCAAGCAGCCCATATTTCTGGCTTTAGAAATTTACCAAATGCAGCCTCACAGGTAAAACCAGCAAGCCTCAGCTAAAGTTATGACTTAACCACAAGTGTATGAGGTATTTTCAAAGAGGTGATAAGCAGTTTTTACAAAATCTAGAATCTTTATAGGTAGCTCAGAGAAAGGAAGATTTAAGAAAGGAAACTAGAAGTTCATAGAGGGGAAGAGAATCAGCAAATAGTAAAAGTCACAAGATATTAACCAGAAAGTACTCATTCCCTAGCCAGAATTGAACCCAGGCCACTATTTTAAAATGACAGAGACCAAAAGAAAGTACCGTTATGTGGTTACAATATCAGGCTCTCAAGGACGTAAAACAAGATGGAGCCCTCATCCAGGTTTTTCAGAACTTTACAGTGACCTTTACCATTCTTTTTTATAAGTTTGCACAGAGAGAGAGAGGCCAGAATTCCGACCAGTAAAAAACTTTTACTGTTTTGTTGCTATATCAGGCCTCTGCATTCCCTTCCCCCAAGCTCAATTTTAAGCCAAGCAATTTAAGGTTTGTGAAATTAACTTTTCCCAGTTTGGAGGATGCATGTGAGGAGAGTGTCCTGGTACAGGGACACAATTACTCATCCACAAAGAGAGGACAGAGGAAAAGTCTTTTTTTTTTTTTTTCTCCTCAAAGGAGTCCCAGTAATTCAGGAGAAGTATTGACTGAAGATGATTGGTTATCCATTTGGAAAGAGAGGAAAAGCGGTCTCTCAGTTCTCTTCTCTTCCAAATGAATACATTGGGTATGTGATGGAGAGAAAGAAATGGCATCCCCCTTCCTTCTTCCATCCTTAAATCCTTGGGTCCCAGTGACCTCGGCAGGGTGCTCCCCATGAGTGCCAATGCAGCTTTCATCCACATTAACAGGGAGGCCTAAAGGGTGGAAATGATTGGCACTCACCCACACGCTGCCTGTCCCCACTGCTGTCAGTAAACTCTGAGTTCCCCAGACCTCATTTATGCCATGGATACTAGTATAACTTCTACCCATGAAATGTGTGTGTTGGGAGGCTAATGGGCAGGAATTAGTCATGCTCACCTGCACTGTGCCCTTTCACTTCTGTGGTTGCCTGCCTTTGGATCCCTCAGATCTAGTTTTCCTTTCTAGGGCTTAACCCAAAGCTTGCAATTGAGTTTTGGAAAAAAGTTGTCTCAGGGGAGTGCATGGATTTCTTTAAATTAAGTCCCAGGTGGCCCTTGCCAAATTTGCAGCCAGAAGACAGGAGGGTCACTCCTCCATTGCTTCCCTATCATAAGCACAGTTCTAAGGTAGAAAAAACAATCCTTCTTGCCTAGAAGAGCTCCCTGCATTTGCAGGGTCATGTGAACCCCTGACAAGCTGGATAAAAGGAAAAAAAAAAAAGCTTAAGTGTAGGGGGAGGGGCAGGGGCCTGAGGGAAAAAGCCTCTTGATCTACACAAATGGGTTCCTTCAACAGGGGAAATATTCTTAATCACTATATCCTCCTTGCCTCTAACAGCAGATGGGAATCACATTGCTCTGAATTGCATATTTGGTGGCTAAGCCAAACACTTATTCCACCCAGTAATATCTCTGCAGTTTGCAGCAACACCCTTAACATTATAAAAGAAGAGATAGGAGCCATTTCAAAGCATAAAAGAAGGAATGAAAAATACCATAGAAAAGTCTGGGGGTCTTGGCCAATGCTCTGATGGGAGTTTGGGGACAGAGCCAGTCTAGGGGCCTTTCAGCAACCCTGAGGAGTGGCCTCGGCCAGATGTCTTCAGTTGCCCCAGGACTTTATTCTGGTTCAACACAGTGGCTAGACCTCTGTGAAGAGAAACAAAGCCAACATTTCTTTCATCTGAAAGAGAGGTGGCAGGGTCACATCGTTTCCTCTCTAGCTGTGCCATTTGCTCTTAACTGGCCACTCAGAGGTTTGGTGCTTCATCTTCCTGCTGAGGAAAGTTTGAGCACAAGAAGTCTTGGAAAAAAGCGAAGAGTCAGATCCATATTCACTCACCCTTCTGAGTCCTGGACGAGCCCCCAGATGATGCAGGATTTTTCTTGGCCCCTTCACCAGATTTGCAACAGGGGTGTCCCATCTATTTCGTCCATTGCACTCAGCCCCTCGAAGAAAGGAACACGTGAGCAAGCAAATGCAGGACCCGGACAGCCACTCCAGGCACCAACACAGGAACAATTGCCATGTGGGGCCCATGGTCAGACAAGAGATGTCACCTTGAGGGGAATGTGGTGAAACCCAGGTGAAGGTGCCCATGACCACAGTGAGACTGGAGGGGATGTTACAGTGCTCATTTAGTTCTGCCATTTGCAGTCCAACATACAGCAGTGTGTTAGCAGCTCAGTTGGCCCCTTGCCTTCTTAAGAAGGGTGGTTGCCCTCCACCAGTGAGGGCAAAGGGCCAGTGTGACAGCCTTTTCTGGGTACTTACACTTGGTGGATCATGAGCTCTAGTCCAGCATCCAAGAATAATGAGGTCACATGAATGATTGAAGGATGGTGAAGGCAGAGAATTTTATTGAGCAATGAAAATGGCTCTCAGTGGAGAGGGCAGCTGGAGATGGGAGCTGGAGGGGGGCAGGAAGTCTTCCCCAAAGTCTGGCAATCTCCTCCTCTACCAGCTGAGTCTGGGGTCTTTATAGGCACAGGGTAGGGAATGTGTGTTAATTGTTTTGTGAGTATGCATAAAAGTTAAAGTGAAGACACCCCTCAAATGTGGGCACAACAGGGTAGAAAACCAATTAGGAAAAGGTAAGTATATGTAAAATGGGTGAATCGTGGGGATCAATCAGAGGAAAGCACCTGAAACAGGAAGACAATTTCTCAATCCACTCTGAGGATTTAACCTGTAGCTTGGCTCTCAGTCTTTAAACTGTCTTTGGCTTTATTGGAGGTGGGTTTTCACTAGGTACCTGCCCGTATCTATTTAGGCATTTGGCTGTCTCTTGTTGTTATCAGTACCTTTGCTAAATAGTTATTATGATACAATTTAACACATTCTCCAATTTCTACCTCACTGTTATACCTCTGGATACATCACTCTACCATCTTTTGGTCCTGGATCTAAAAATTACTTCCATTCTTCACTGCTTCATCTGTCTTGTTTCTTCCATACTTTCCTTTTAGGTTGGAAACATGCTGTATTAATTTGCTAGGACTGCCATGAAAATGTACCAGAAGCCGGATGGCTTAAACAACATAAATTTATTTCCTCTCAGTTCAGAAGTCAAAGGCCAAGGCGTCAGCAGGGCTTCTGAGGCCTTCTCACCTTGACTTGTAGATGGCTCTCTTCTTCGTTTTCATACAGTTGTCCCTTTTATCATGTCTTATGTCCTAATCTCTCTTCTTAAAAGGGCGTAAATAACATTGAATTAGGGCCTACCCTAATGACCTCCTTTAATCTTTATTTCCTCCTTAAAGAGGAAATATAGTCATATTAGAGGAACTGGAGGTTAGGACTTCAACATAAGAACTTTAGAGGGAGACAATTCAACCTATAATACATATCCATATATCATCCTAAATAAAAACTCTCCATAAAACTTCCCTCCACTCATCTCCATCAAAGTGAATTCATGTTCTTTTTTTTCTGAAGGGAGTTGGTAAAATAATATTCTTTCTGCATCTCTCTATCTGCAACTTCTATTTAGTTCTCAACTCACTGGCTTTTACATTCTATGCTGAGAAAATTGATTCAAATATTCCCTAATGATGTTTTCATTTTTACATATCTTAGTATTAAATGCTACATAGATTATTTTACTATAGGTCCTAGATTATAAATCCACTGGCTGTTTTCCCTATACTTATGTACAATGGTGTTTATTTTCTATAGAGTTCTGCTTTATGTCTCAAGTCTTTTAAGTCTTGCTTTTCAATGTCTTTTTCCCCCATGGTTCAAATTATTACATAATGTGATAAGTGGTATTTATCACAAGTCCCAACACTATTTTGTTCATAAACTCACAATTTAATTGTAGTCTCTATGCCAAAATTTCTATCAAAATCTGCAGTAAATTGTATTTGTTGTTTTGCTTGTTTGGGGGTTGTTGTGTTTGTTCTACGTGTTTTGGATTTGTTTCTTTTTCTTTTTAGTTTTAATAGATTCCAGAATTTTCTGAGTAATCTATTCATCTATGGCTATAAAAATGGAAAATTTTTTGATTAAATGGAGCAAAATAAAATGAAATGGTGGGCTGACAGAATACATAAATATTTATTAAATGTCATACACTATCAGGAAATTTTCCAAGTGCTAGATATTGAGCAGTGACCAGAGTAGACAAGGTCTCCGTTTTCTTGTAATATAATCATAATCTACTAGAGAGAGGGAGACAAATACAGAAAAAAATACAAGTAAACATCTATTATGACAGGTGGAGATAAGAGCTATTAAGAAAAATTAAAAAGCATCAGAAGTATGCGGACTGATGTTGCAGGCCTTATCTAAAACAAACAGTGCAGAGAAATCAACACAAAAAAGGAACGAGTTATACAAATATTTGGAGGAATAGCACTGCAAGAAGTGAAAACAAAGAATATTGCTAATATTAGACTATCAAGGAACAGGAAAACATTATCAGAATGGTTGAAGCACAATGTAGAGTAAAGTAGTGGGTGAGTGCTAGGACATCAGGTCTGAGCAGTCAGTCAAGGTTATATGGGGATTCTATGCCTTTGTAATGACTTTGACTTCCATTTTCTTGTGATGTGAGTGTTTAGAGCAGTGGAATGATGTATGAGATATTTTCAAATGATTACTGTAATATTACTTCTAACCATGGTGAAATAGCTTTCACCAGACCAATGTTCCCAGCAATGACAACAAGAAAACCTGGATAAAAATGAAAACAACAACAACAACAACAACTAAATATATAAAAGAACTGATGGAACTCACAGAATTTGATGGGTCAAAATTCAAGATAAGGGATTTATAGAGCAGTGAGCTGATATTTTACATCTGCTTCTTCTACAAGAATATTCGTTGATTCTTGAGCAAATCTGTTGCTAAGGCTGATGCCAAAGCCATAGAACCATAAGAATTATTGGGCATCTTACATGACTAAATAGGCAGTACTGAAGGTAAGAGCTGCCAACAAAGCCAGGATCTGGAGATAAACTAAGATCTCAAGAAGATAGAGGCAAGGAGAAGTTAACCTGGGCCCTGTACTTTGCAGGTTTTTTCACTTGAGCTCAGAAAGGCTGAAGGTAAATGACAGTACAAGTACAAATATAACAAAAGTTATATTAATATCAAACACATTATCCTTGAACGAAGAAGTGATGTAGAAGAACAATTCACTGGTTAATCCACCAGGTAGATTAAACAATTCTAAATTTATATATAAGAACATCGCTTCCAAATGGTTAGATAGACAAATTCATAATCACATTGCAAAACATTATTACACACTTCTCAGTGAGTGAAGAAAAACACATGTAAGATTAAAAATCATCATATTTATATTAAATAATTTTTTTTGAGACAGAATCTCGCTCTGTCACGCAGGCTGGAGTGCAGTGGCACGATCTAGGCTCACTGCAACCTCCACCTCCCGGGTTCAAGCAATTCTCTACCTCATGCCTGCCACCATGCTCAGCTAATTTTTGTATTTTTACTAGAGACGGGGTTTCACCATCTTGGCCATGCTGGTCTTCAATTCTTGATACTCGTGATCCACCTGCCTCGGCCTCCCAAAGTCCTGGGATTGCAGGCATAAGCCACCATGCCTGGCCTTAAATAAATTTTTTAAAAAGCATAGACCTATAGCAATATTGATAAAAAAAATAAAAACACAAGTTACAAATAACTGACATGAAAAAGAAAATACCATTAAAGATCCAACAGACACAAAAAGATTATAGAAGTTCTGAACATGTCTATATAAAATTATAAAATTTAATTGAGCAGATATCTAGAAAAACACAATTTTATATAATTAACAAAAGAGATACATACAATCTGAAGTGACATTATGTGTTAAAGAAATTGTATCTTTCAGCCTTCTCAGAATGTAATCTAGAAAAACACTTATTTTTGCTGGAGAATGCTTCCATATTTAAAGATGAAGTGACAGTAATCTTAAATAAACTTCTGAGATTAATTAGAACAAAGAAAGGATTTCCCAAGTCAGTAGCTGAAACTGAATACATTTGTTGGTCAAATGTCATACAATATATTATTAAAAAAGGGGAAGGCACAGACCAATCTCTTATAAATGCAAAAGTCCTAAACAAATAGCAAATCAAACCCAGCCACTTATAAAAATGAAAATACCAAGTCACATGTATTCCAGGAACATAAATTTTATTTAAAATATTCTAATTTAATCAATATAACTTCCCATTCAAAAGTAAACTTTAAAAGTCCCATTCTCTTGTTAATAGCTGCACTTAAAAAGGATTTTGTAAAATTCAACACAAATTCAATTTAAAACTCTTAGTAATCACATAATAGAAGGTACTTTAAAAATATTGCAATCAGACATGACTACAGAAAACATATTTCAAACATTATACTTAATAATAAACACTTTAAGCATTTTCTTTGAGGTGAAAAATGCAAGAGGATACTTTCCGCGACCATTGCCCAGTAATAATGTACTGAAAGTTCTTTTCAGTACAATAGGGCAATTAAAATAAATGAGATATATGAGTTATAAAGGAAGAAATAATACCAATTTTCACACAGATATGGTTGTAAATATAGAAATTCCTAGGAGTTAACAAATATTAGAATAAATAAGTGAATTTAGCAGGTTGTTAGGATAATTTATATATTATTGATATAGCATAAATGAATACAAGGCAAATAAAATTTAAAAATGAATCAATTTATAAAGGTCTTATCAATTATTTAATACCTAGCAATAAATTTAATGAAGATGAATCAATATCTGGATATCTACACTAAAACTGCAAAATATTATTGAGCTAAATTACATAACCTAAAGCAAAGAAGGAGTAAAATGTCCATGGGATTGAAGATTTAATGGTATTAATATTTACATTCTTCTTAAATCATTGTAAGCCTAACCAAAATTCAATCACATGCAAAGAAATTGATATTAATCCCTACTCTCAACCCTTACAGAAAAAAACAATTCTAAATAAATGGTAGATCCATATGTAAAAAGTTAAAACAGTAAAGATACTAAGCAAACATAAGTGAATCTTATTTTGACTTTGGAGTAGGCAAATTTGTTAATCCAGACACAAATATCGATAACAATGAGAAAAAATATAATTTTGGCTATACCTACTCCTTTAGCATGTGACAAGAGCAGCCATATAAAAAGAGAAAATATTTCCCATATATAATTCTAATAAAGGACTCACATCCAGATTTTTTTTTAAACCCTGCAGAATAATGGGCAATCCTATAGAAATTGGGCCGAAGTCTAGAACAAGTTCTTAAAATAAAGAGAGGTACTATATGACCAATGACGTGTAAAGATGTCTAATTTCAATAGTGATGAGGGAAATGTACATTAAATGACAACTCGGTACTACTAATCACTGTTAATAGCAAAATTTTAAAAGACAAAGTACCAAATTTAGGCCAGGACATGCCTGAAGTGAGAAGCTCATACACTGCTAATAGACATGTGGCTATGTACACCACTCAAGAAATATTTTGGGCCTTATTCACTAAAGCTGATTTTAAGCATACTCAGCAATTCTACTTCAAGATATATACTTAGAATAAAAATATATATGTTTACCAAAGATGTGTAAAAATGTTCATCCTAGCACTATTCCTAAGAGTTCTAACCTGGGAAAAGTCAAATGTACACCAATAAAGAAACTGTTACACAAATGTGGTGTATTGATATATTGGAATGCTGTATTGCAATGAGAACGTTTAATTTTTAAAAAAATTTTGGAGGAAATTTAGGGGAAGAAAATAGAGTTTGATTTTGGACATGGTAACATTAATAAATTCAGTAGATATCTAAGTAAACATTAAGTGTCTTTAGCGAGATTGTTTCAGGCTGTATTTCAGGAGAAATATTGATAATGAAGATTTAAATTTGGAAGTCAACACTTTTTGTATGGTGTTAATCATAAGACTAGACAAAATTAGCTAGAGAATAAGTATAGAAAGAGCATTGGCTTACGATCCAGCTTGGGGCATTCCTAAAATCACATTCAATAAGATTAGACGAAATAAAGGCAAAGAAGCATTAGAAAATATGGTGAATCAAGAAAGAGTGATGTCCTAAAGCCCTATGAGGGAAGTATTTCAAGAAGAGGTGAGCACTCAAATGTTTTAAATATATCATTTAAGTTTTTAGGATGAGGACTGAGAATTAAGTTTCAAATTTGGCAATGCAGATAGGTCTCTTGGTGATTTTAACAAAAATCATCTCTGTTGAGTAGTGGGAATAAAACCTGAGTTGGAGAGAGAGCAAGAGGGAATGAGAGAAAAGGAAGCAAAGAAACTGAGTAAGACAACCCTTTCGATCATTAGCTATAAACAGAAGCTAAGGGTCCGGGGCGTGGTGGCTCATGCCTGTAATCCCAGCGCTTTGGGAGGCCAAGGCGGGTGGATCACCTGAGGTCAGGAGTTCAAGACCAGCCTGGCAAACCTGGTGAAACTCCATCTCTACTAAAAATACAAAAATTAGCTGTGCATGGTGGCAGGGGCCTGTAATCCCAGCACTTTGGGAGGCCAAGGTGGGTGGATCACCTGAGGTCAGGAGTTCAAGACCAGCCTGGCAAACCTGGTGAAACTCCGTCTCTACTAAAAATACAAAAATTAGCTGTGCATGGTGGCAGGCGCCTGTAATCCCAGCTACTCGGGAGGCTGAGGCAGGAGAATCACTTGAGCCCTGGAGGCAGAGGTTGCCATGAGCCGAGATCGTGACATTGCACTCCAGCCTGGGTGACAGCGAGACTCCATCTAAAAAACAAAACAAAACAAAACAAAAACAGAAACTAAGAATCAGGGTTGATCTGTGCATATATGGCTAGTTTATTTTTATTTTTTAAGATTGGAAATGTTTACGGGTGATAGAAATGGTCCAGTACACAGGAGCCCTCAGTGATGAAGGAGTGCAGAGGAGAATTACAGGAGCAACATCCTTAATTAGATGAGAGGAAATTGAGAATACATAAGGAAGCTTTGATCTTAGGTAGCATCAGAGACATTTTAACTTATACGACGGGAAGGAAGCTAAATCCATCCATATAGGGATATGGATTCAGGAATTGGATATAGACCAGGTAGACTATGTAGAAGACAAAATTAATTCAACATCCTTATTTGATACTATCATTACCCCTCCTCACCTATATTACATGGAGAATTTCAAATTGTTAAATATGTAACATAGTTTAGATCGATCTTTATTACGGTTTATTTTAGCTACATAGATAATTATCCAGTGAGTAGATATGTAGAAAAAATACTTCAACTTATTTGAAAATTATATTTACCCTTATTAGGCAAAATCTCATAAGATTTTAGATGGCATTCATTACCAAATTTCTACAATTGCTTATATATGTAATTCTTCTTCCCAAGTCAGTTATGTATCTTATTTTTATGGCCTTGTTGAAATTGGATTTTGTTAACCCAGCAAAGATAGCAACAGTAAGAGATGTGGCCTTGGATGTGGGACTTCAGAGAAAATTTTTTATCTCCTTCCACCATAGAATTACATCTTCTGTGAGCAAAGAAGATAAAAAAGAAACTTTATCAGCTGGAGAATAGAGATCATTGGAGGTGAGGGACCTAGCAAATTGTTTGCATATTCCAAGATATCCTCAATGTGGTTGGCTGACAGTGTGTTTTAATCAACAACCTAAACTTTGCATAACAAATCTTGTTGCGTCATGTACTATGTCAACCTCTGCAATATTTCAGTAACATTTAGAATCAATATCTGATATTTTATTCCTACTATTGCAAGAAGAAATTAGTATTTTTTAACCCTGTTTGGAGTCCAACTAAAGTTTTATTTTATTATTTGATGCAATTAACTTCAAAATTTGAGTTTGTTTTTCTTTATGTTATATATTTCAATGTATCCAACACAAACATTTCTCTCCATGGTTCTGTCATTGCTTATATCTTATAAAAATCAGTGTATGGGAGTAGCTACCTTTTCCATAGAGACTTTGCCAATGGGAATATAGTCTTAGGGGATTTGAAATAAAGATTTTGCTGGCTATTTTACCACTGCCAAACATGGTTTTCACATTACCATTCAGATGGTAGTCTCTTCATGATCTGCTGATGATTCCACAACCACACTTTTACTCAGGGTCTGCTTCCTGCAAGCCACACTCAGGTACTAACTTCTGTATTACTTTATTTATTACTTTAATTTATTTGAATACCATGCACCAGAAAACAAATGTGAATAAAATAAGGGGAAAATTTGAGTGAAGAGGACTTCTTGGAAAAGTTTTTGGGTTGATCAGAAAATCAAAGAAAGAGCTAAAGAATCAACCCCTGCGCAAGGAAAAGGAGAGATCTCAGAATCTCAGCAGCAAGAGTTTGACGTTCATCTCCTTTTTAGATTGTCATGAACCGACTCAACTCTAATAGCCTTCTATACACTCCTTGTGTGCAGTATCACAATTTCAAATTTCTGAAAGACAATATGTATTTGACACAGCATCAGCTATATGTTTGTACTTGAAGCATGTTGTAGACATAAAATATTACTACCAACTTGGAGAATTTACAGAACTCCACCGTCCTTCTGTCTTCCTCCTTCATTTCAATTGGTTGTCAGGTCTTACACTATATATTTTAATTATACCACCTAACTACCTTTTAATTACATTATCTCTTCTTATAGTCATGGGATGAGAAGTGTCATCCATCTTTATCATTTCTTCTTCCAGTCAAATTTCCATTGGCTTCATTGGCACAACATCTACAACAGTATGTATAACATCGTGATCTCAAAAACAAACAACACAAATTAAAAATCAAACAAGCAAAACGTCTCTTGACCTTGCCTGTGGTGCTTTTCAAAAGACTGGGGAGTGGAAAAGGGGGACGTTCTGTGCTGAGGGTAAGAAAAAGCAGAGGTAATGAAATATGAAAGTATGAGGTTTATTAGGAGGAAATATGAATATCAAATTATTGCTATTCTACTTAAGACTGTGAAGAACAAAAGTGGATAGACAGATAAAGAATCACAGAGGAGAGTGCCTCCTGAAATTTTATAACAAAAGCTGCATGGCACCTTAGCCCTTCAAAAAATATATTCAGGTTTGTTATCCATAATAATTGAAGTAGAAAATAGTTTTCAAAGTTCAGTTCAAAGTTTAGTTCAGTTAATAGTTTACTCTGCTTCATAAAATATAGAATTCCCTTATCATCATCAGTGACTTCAACCCACAATGCCTTTTTAGGGCCAAGAAATGGAGCTATACAATAAACACTGCACAGATTCTGGAACAGGCTCTCTAAAGACAAAAGACTGAGAAAAATTCAAATATACTATCAGACAATTGTCAGTCACAGGTATAAATGGATGTGACTTAGTGGCTACTGATGGCTTATCATGCATTTTTTTAATGGAAAATGTCTTTCCTCCAGAACTTTAAAATTTAGAAATATTCATATACTAATATATTTTATGTAAAAATATTAGAAATGGAAGAACCTATATTCACATATTAATTATCATTTTTCTCACAAAGAAATAAAGATAAACCAAGACTAAGACATGGTCCCAAGATCACACAGCAATTAAGATTCAGTCCTTATTTACTATTCATTTCATTCTCTGAAACTGTAATTATATTTGCTTTCAAAGAATGTTCCAGAAAAATATAAGTGTAGAAAAAGAATAATATAGACATTAATTTCACTAAAAAATATAAGCCTTTTTTTTTCTTTTTGTATCAGCTGAAAGCAGCCTAGGAGTGTTAATCCTCTTGGTGTTTCTCAACCAGACTCTTTTGCATGATAAAACAATTTTACTCTCATTGGTCTATTCTAGCATTTAAGTTAATTTTCCAACCATCTAAATTCCAAGTGTGCACCATAGAGGTTTAGCTTTTCTATCCATCTGCTACACCAATACCTTCCAGTCTATGCTAATGATCGAAGGGTATGAAAAAAGGGCCGTGTGGTCGTTTCAGTTTTGTTTTGTTTTGCAATGCAGAAGCACTTGGAGCAGCAGGTCAATGAATTCTGGGAACTTCATCTTTTTGACACATGAGACCTTTGCAGAATGAATCAAAGTTAAATCCCATGAATAAATGCTAGTGTTTAATAATCATTCCGTTTATGGCAGCTTTATTGTGAATTCATAAAAGCAAGGACAACATTTCCTTGCAAGTCCACAAATCACCATCATAAGCAAGGCAATCGTGAATAAACTGAGCTGGACTGCATAGCCTCTTTGGCAGTTGCTAGTATTTAAATATGGATGGGAGAAGCAAAGACTGGGAGAAGTCCTAAAGCAAGCAAATGACAGCTCCCACAAATAAAGGGAAAAATGTTAAAACAATAAACAAAAGAGAAACAATTACTTGCTCATTACAAACATGTCATATTGCATTCTTTATTTTGATTGTGGAAAATTAGCCATTGACTACCAGGAACAATTGATTTGCCTTCACAGCTGTTTTCTAATTACATCTGAACACTGAAAATTCTAGTGCAGCCCATTCAGCTGTACAAAGAGAATTTTCTTTTATTATTTTTGCTATTGCTGCAAGCTCTGCCCAGAAGCATGACTGTAGTTAGATGATCTGTACTGTATGTATGGGGTGTTTGTATTAAAAGCCATGCTTTTCAGGGATGTTATAAGAACTCAAATATTTTAAATTACATAGGGCAGAACTTGGTGTACAAGCTGTTTTGCCCAGATGCTATTACGTAGCTTTCTCTTTCTTTTTGCCATCAAAACAAGGAAAAAGATAATGAAGATAGCTTAAATCGGTACATCCGTTTCTTAGTCACTGCAGAGTCGTCAATTGGATCTATTTTTGTCATTGTGGTTTCTGATGAGTGTTTTGGCACAGTCTTACTGGGAGGGTGGAGGGTGATGGGCAGTTTCCTGTCAGTTAATTCTGTGGGTAAATTCTAAGCAAAGAGCATGGAGATTATTAACAGGCAGGATTCCAAGGTTTCAGAGAAGCAATTGAAATTTTTGGATCCTTCTCTTCAAATGCTTTAGAATTTTCCCCAAAATGATTTCAGTTTTAAAATGAGGCCAGAAATATGAAACTTGCCCTTGGGAGTTTTCTAGGACTTGCGGTTAGTGAGTTCTGGAAAAATGGTTAAGCTACTTCCTTCAGAGTTTAGGGTCTCTGATTAATCTTTACCATAATTTGGGTGAAATCAGCTCAGAAATGTTAACAATTCAGCAAAAATAAAGTGAAATCTTAAAATGATTCTTTTTCCAATAAAAAAAAAACACTTAAACATTTCAAGCCTGGGTTATTAAAGCAAAAACTGGGAGCTCTTATTTATTTACTTATTTATTTTAATTTTTTAATTTATTTTTATTTTTTGTAGAGACAGGGTCTCAAAGTGTTGCCTAGGTTTGTCTACCACTCCTGGCTTCAAGCAATCATCCTTCCTCGGCCTCCCACAATTCTGGGATTACATACGTGAGCCACCACACCCGGCCAGCTCTTTGTTGCCATTTATTAAATATTTGCCCTCCTTAGAGGTAACTTTAACCAGGTATCTGTTCACTGGATGGCAATTTCTTGTCTTTGATCAAAACTCTAACCTCTGTAGTTCCTCTAGTAATGCGGTGTAACTTGAAATTTGCCATTTTACTTGGAAGGCTCAAAGATTCCTCAATGGCCCATCCTATTTTAGTATTTCCTTTGCCAAGATTAAGATGGAGGTGATGATTGTTTAATTAAATTTGGCTTGAGGCTGTCTCGGTACTGTAGGTCCCTACATAACAAACTACAATTTAACTAAACAAACTAAAAGCCTAATTTAGGAGTATATATTGTAACAAATTGCTAGGTCTCAGCCAATCGCAGCAGGCTAGCTTCAGCCAATCACAGGCTGCCAATTGACCAGACCATGTCCAGACAAGTAAAATGCTAAGCTGTAACCAACCAGTTTCTGTACCTTACTTTCATTTTCTGTCCATATGTACTGCTTACCTACTTTGCAGAACTGAGATCTCTGAACCTCTCTGCTGGCTCTTGAGAGCTACTGGATTCCCAAATAATTCTCTGCTTCATTAAACTCCTTTAAATTTGTCTAAAGATTTCCTTTTAATACATTTCATCTCATTTTCATTTTTCCAAATTTTGATAACTTTCATTGACTTTTATCATAAAAATCAAGTCTAATACAAAATAAAACAATATAAAAATAAATGTATTGAAATTATATTAATTTTATTTCCTGACATATTTTCTCGATTTATATCATTACAAAAGATAAAAACTATCAGAATGGAGTTTTGAAACTATAAAAAAAATTTTTGAAAGAATGAGGAAAAGCAGTGAGAGCTTTGGGTGTGATGGAGGTATGTGGTTTATTTAATAGGACTGATTTTTTTTTAATTCTGGGATTTTTCTCACATAACCATATAATCCATTAGAAAACCAGATATTTACTAGAAGAGAGTAGCAAATATCCACTACTGAATAGGTAAGAGTTTAGACATTAAAACTGAAAGCACTCTTAAGTATTTTACATGTAAAGAGGTTTAAGACACAGAACTAGCGGCCAACAAAACTGCTGAGAGGTGGCAAAATGACAGTCAGAAAAGCTGCTTTCAAGATATTTTTAAGTGAAGGAATCTCAGGAAGCCATTAACAATTATTTTAATTGCCTACCACACCTAAGAAGATGATTCTCAGGAAGATCTCCAAAATCAATGGGCAAAAACCCATGTCTCCCATTTGTCAAAGCCCACACATTTATCCTCAGCCATGGCATGAGAACAATGGCTTCTGCTCTTCTACAGCACCAAGAAATTTTCTCTTATCACCTAGATACAACTGAACCCGAATGGCAAGGAAGCTTGTTTCTAGTCTTTATGTCCCTGTGAAATAAGAAACAAGTTACAAATTTAGAGATGATAATACAGCAACAATATCTGAAAGAACTACACTTGAACACAAGAATTCAAACCCTAAAAGTAACAAAGTAATACCAATAATGATGTTATTTCATGTACAGCTGTTCAATTGGATAATCACTGAATTCTCCTTACCATTTAATTTATTTTTCTCCAGACTTACTCTATATGAACTATTCAACAATGGCAACAAAATAAATCAATAAATAATAAACAAGAGAGGTGAAGAATAATATCATGTGATTGATTTTTCTCTTCTTGAGAGCTTGTTTGGAAGTTCTAGCAGGGGAGCCCATCTATTCACATGCCCTTGACTGAAGATGGGTCCTTCTCCATCGGGGATGGTCATCCTCTTTTACCAAGCACACGGCTTTGGGAGGAACGCATATGGAGTGGTGAGGAAGGAAGGTAACACCTTTCTAGTCAACCAAATCTGCTGCACCAACCCTGGCAATCAAACGGTTGACAGATGTTGCTCTTAGATTGCCCTCATATCCATAATTTTTCTCTTCTTCTTCCTTCTACCAAAACAACAACAACAACAACAACAAAACAAACAACTTTAATTTTGAAATGGCATTATGAGAAAGGGGCTCTGTATTGTGCTTATCTTTTTTTTTTTTTTTTGAGACAGAGTCTGGCTTTGTCACCCAGGATGGAGTGCAGTGGCGTGATCTCGGCTCACTGCAACCTCTGCCTCCTGGGTTCAAATTATTCTCCTGCCTCAGCTTCCCGAGTAGCTGGGATTACAGAAGCTCACTACCACGCTCAGCTAATTTTTGTATTTTTAGTAGAGAGGGGGTTTCACCATGTTGGCCAGGCTGTTCTCGAACTCCTGACCTTGTGATCCACCCACCTCAGCCTCCCAGAGTGCTAGGATTACAGCGTGAGCCACTGCACCTAGCCTATGCCAATACTTTTTATGAGGACATCATAGAAAAAGTATGTTAGTTGACAGGCAGTATCCATATTACAGTGTTCAGTTTGAGCACTTGAGTTGTTCTGAAGCTAGGTTACCATGAAAATAAATACAGTGATACTTGGAATCAGAGAACACATATGGTCAGCATTTCCAGATGGCATATTTATGTCAAATGTATAGACATTATAAGAATAAATATTATAAGTCAATATTAAGAAGACTTTCTAAATATTTAGGTAAATACAATGCACTGTTCCCTCTGCCAGAAATAGAGTATGATCTTGGCACCTTACCAAGAAACACATAGAAATATCCTTGTATGTTGTGCTTATGGTAGATAATCTGAAAAGTTTCATCCAAATCTTAAATTCTAGATAGGAATAGTTTGTAATAAACTCTTAGAAGGATCAAGATTAAAAAATTATTTGCATATGGTTCCCAAAGCCTGTTAGTAATCAGTGGATGATAAGTTCCTTGTAACTTATTTTAATAAAAAGTCTTGAGTACAGAATGTGAGTATATTATAGACTAAGTATTTATATTCCTTCCCCCAGATTCATATATTGAAGGCCTAACTGCCAATATGACTGTATTTGTGTATTTGGGGAAGAAGCCTCTACAGATATAATTAAGGTTAAATAAGATCATTAAATTGGGACCCTGATCCAATAGAAATAATGTCCTTATAAGAAGAAACACCAGAGAGAAAAATAACTTTCTCCTCTCTTTCACTCTCTCTCTTTTTCTCTCTCTCACTCTCTCTCCAGGAGGACACAAAGAAAAGATCAAGACAGCATGTAGCAAATGTAGCAAGGAGGCACCCAATCATCTGCAACCCAAGGGGCAAACCCTCACCACACACCAACCCTGCTGGCTCCTTGCTTTTGGACTTCCAGTTTCAGAATTATGAGAAAATACATTTCTGTGTTTAGGCCATCAAGTCTATTGTATTTTGTTCTGACAGCTTGAACAGACTAATACACAGTATAATACAATTGAATTGTTGATTCATCTAAGAAATATATAATTTCTACATGGTTTGTAGCAATTATCTGGGAATAAATATTACCATGACCACTTATTCAGAACTTGATATCTGTATTTATTTCTAAGCATGCATTTAATCCCATTACTTGGTAGTCATTTGAATGTATGTTCCACACTTACACCAAAAAGTGATAATCTTAGTATTGACTTCACATAAGAAAATATTATAAATTAATTCCAATTCCAATTTATAAAGATATTATAAATTTAATATCTCTGAATATAAATTCTCGGTTGTTCTAGATATAAAAATACATTACTGATTTATTTTGCTAAGCTACTATAAAACACAATAAAATTTAAAAGCCTCAATTTTGCTGATTGTTTACTATTACAAATCATGCTGGAATGGACATTCTCATATTCTGTTTAGTCTTAATCCTTCCCCCACCAAATCCAATGGAGTCAAGGATTTGGACACAGACACTTTATTTTGAAGTTGATCCCAGGCACCACAAATGAGAAAAGAAAGAAAGGGAAATAGGCAAGAGAAAAGGGGCAATAAAGTTACATCTTAACAAGCTTGAGTACCACAGTTAACAACTGAGTCACAATCCCACTGGGGATTGTGAGGAACATACCTTGGGTTAGTTCTACTACAGTACAAGGAAGCTACAGGATTTAGCCATTGCCTTTTAGCCCCAGTTGTTGAGGATTTCCCTTAAGTAGTGTTAACACAGGCACATACTGAGTGTTCCTGTGTCCATCATTTCTATCTCATTTGTTTTCAGAGAAAGGGCTTAAGTGGAGAAGGGTGATGCAGAAACAGGAAGTTACAGTCTAGCAGCAGGTCAGTAGCTGTTTAAAGGAGCAGTAGGTGAACTCGTCAGGCCAAAGGGACAGGGAGCATTTACTAAATTTGCACGTATGTAAGAGTTTCTCTAGTGTACACATTCAGTAATGATTTCATTACTGAGCTGTCTGTGGCTGTTTCTTCAACCTTACAAGATATTGCTAAATTGCTCCTCAAGGTTGTGCTGCCCAAAGACAATCCTGCCAAAATAATGAAATGTTCCAGTGGTGTAAAATTTGTATCAGTATATATATAATGGTTATATATATATGTGTGTGTGTTTGTGTATATATATATATATATATATGGTTAAAATAATATTTTTATCAAATATGTATATACAATTTATGATATAAATTACAAATTATGGTAAAATTATATATTATTATAAACATACATTATAATGTATTATATACATAATTTATATATATAAAAAAATTTTTTGAGGCACTGTTTTTCTTATCAATCCATTAGTTCTTAAACTTTAAATTTTCAGTGTCTTTTCTATATTTTTATTTATTTGTTTTCTGTGCATGTTGATTAATTAGATGTGGGGAAGACTAGTTGGGTGTTTTTAAAAATAATAATTCTAAACACATAAGCAAATTGAGAAAAAAATCAGTATTCTTAGGCTTTTATAAGTAAATATATCAGCTAAAGTTTGACCCACAGTTAAACATTTTAGGTCTTTTAGAAAACTCCAAGTAAAAGTTAGTTAATTTATCCCTCAGAATTGGATAAGTAATTTTGCTTATCATGATTATAAATCTGTGCACTGAAATATTTTGACTTTTTATTTGCTAACCCAACGTAACTTGGTCCAGTTTCTAGTGCTATAACCGAATACCATACCTGGGTAATATTTATAAAGAAAAGAATTTTATTTTGTTCAAGTTTCTGGAGACTGAAAAGTGCAAGAGCATGGTGCTGGCATCTGGCTGGGGCCCTCCTGCTGCATAATCCCATGGCAGATAGGCGGAAATGCAAGAAAGCAGACAAGAGAGAGAAGGGGCCAAAATAACTAACCCACTCTCATGATAGAGACCTAATTTATTCATGAGGGAAGAGCCCTTACGATCTTATTACCTTATGACCTTATTGAAAGCTCCCACCTTTTCAATGTTGCTGCATTGAGTTTTAAGTTTTCAACACATGAACTTTGGGGGATGTACTAAAACCACAGCACAAGGTAACATATGTGTTAACTTACAGTATACATTATAGAACTCTAACCATATAGGGTTCTTAGGATTTAAAGTAACAAAGTTATTAGACAAAAACCACTTCATTTCTACATTTTTAATAGCCTTTCAGAGATCTAGAAAAGACACATGTTATAATCCACCTAAACGTGATAATTTTTAGCCTATTTATTTATTTGAGACAGAGTCTCGCACTGTTGCCTGGGGTTGGAGTACAATGGCATGATCTTGGCTCACTGCAACCTCCATCTCCTGGGTTCATACAGTTCTCCTGCCTCAGCCTCCCAAATAGCTGGGATTACAGGAGCACATCACCACCCCCAGCTAATTTTTTTGTATTTTTAGTAGAGATGAGGTTTCACTATGTTGGCCAGACTGGTATCGAACACGTGACCTTGTGATCTGCCCACCTTGGCCTCGCAAAGTGCTAGGATTACAGGCATGAGCCACCATGCCCAGCCTAGCCTTTTTATTTTTAAATAATTTTAGATCTACAGAAAAATAGTACAAAGAATTCCAATATAAACTTAAAAGCTTTCCATAATGTGAACATCTGAGCAGAAAAAACAAACTCAGTTTCTCTTACTATACGCTCACAACACGCTTCTGATACCATATGCAAAGGGCAAAGCAAGCAATCAATTCTACAGCAGGCCCTCGCTGGGTGTCCTCCAACCCAGCTCAATTCCCACACTCTCTACCTGGAGGTAGTGCCAGATCCATGGGTTGAGGATTCAGTTCCACAAGACAGCCCCTAATTTCTGACAGCAATCATAAGCCTCAGGTTATTTTGCCTCTCCTTCTGACTGATTATAAATTAGGTTTACCATATCCCCCAACTTGGGTTCAGTTAATTTATTAGAGTACTCACAGAACTCAAGGAAATATTCTCTTACATTTACCAGTTTGTTACAAAACATGTTTTAAAGGATGAAAAAAATCAGATGAAAAGATACATAGAGCAAGGTCTAGAAGTATCCCTAATGCAGGAACTTCTGTCCCATGGAGGTGGGGTGTGCTACCCTCCAGGAACCTCACCATGTTCAGCTATCCAGGAACCCCCACTAGTCAGCTATCCAAAAGCTCTCGAAACCCTGTCATTTTGAGTATTTATGGAGACTTCATTACATAGGCAAGATTGATTAAATCATTGGCCATTGATGATCAACTTAATTTCGTCCCTTCCCTTGTGGGTAGGGTGTGAGGCTGAAAGTCCCAATCCTCTAATCCTGTGATCAGAGGCGTGTGAACCAGAGCAACTCCATCTTAAATAGGATCTGGGTAAAATGAGGCTGAAACCTAGTGGGCTGTGTTCCCAGATGGTTAAGGCATTGTAAGTCACAGGATGAGATAGGAGGTCAACACAAAATACAGGTCACAAAGGCCTTGCTGATAAAACAGTTCGCAGTGAAGGAGCCGGCCAAAACCCACCAAAACCAAAATGGCAACAAGAGTGACCTCTGGTGGTTCTCACTGCTACACTCTCACCAGCGCCATGATGGTTTACGAATGCCATGGCAATGTCAGGAAGTTACCCTATATGGTCTACAAAGGGGAGGCATGAATAATCCACTCCTTGTTTAGGATATTATCAATAAATAACCATAAAAATGAGCAACCAGCAGCCCTCAAGGCTTCTCTGTCAATGGAGTAGCCATTCTTTTATTCCTTTACTCTCTTAATAAACTTGCTTTCACTTTGCACTGCAGACTCGCCCTGAATACTTTCTTGCCTGAGATCCAAGAACCCTCTCTTGGGGTCTGGATGGGGACCTCTTTTCTGTAACACTGCTTTGTTCTTTCCAGTGAGCAGCCCCCATCCTGAAGCTACTTAAGAGAGATGCCAGCCTAAATCAACATATTAGCATACAAAAAGATACGGGTCACCTTAAGGTTTCCAACAATTTTAGAAGTTATATACCAGGAAACAGTACAAAGACCAAGTATATATTTCACAATAGCACAACATATTTCATAGCCATACTACATTTATCAAAAGTAAGAAATTAACATTGGTGCAATAGTATTAACTGAAGTTGGTTCAGAACTTACAAGTTTTCTAATGCCCTTTATCTTTTCCAAGATCCTTTCCAGGATACCACATTACATTTAGTCATCATGTCTCCTTGGTCTCCTCCAATCTATCTCAGTTTCTCAGACTTCCTTGTTTATAACGATCTTGAAAGTTTTGTCTATTTTCCGTGACTAGTCTAAGGTTACTATGGATTTAGGGGAAAAGTTTTGTAGAATTGAAGTTTGGTTTATTTTTTTCTTCCCTCATCTCCTCATAACAGGGATATCTTATCACTCATAATGTTAATTTTGAATATTTGATTAAAATGCTATTTGTTAAAATTTTCACCATAAACTACCGGATTTCCCTTTTCATATGCTATTTGATAAATGCTAGTCTTTAAATCCAACCTATACTCAAGGGCAGGGAAATTAAGCTCCATCTCCTGGAAGGAGGAGTATCAAAGAATGTATAGACATGTATTTAAAACATCCCAGCACTTATTAAATATTATGAGGAAGATATCTTGAAGCTATTTAACTATCTTGTTTCTTCTTAATAGTTTGTCAACTAAGTTAGCATTCATCAGCAGATCTTGCTTGAAGCAATGACTATGTTTTCCTAATGACTATTTTCTTTTCCCTTAATTACTTCCACATTTATTATTTGGAATTCCATAAGGAAATTTAGCCATTCTACCTCATTTATTTACTTATGTAATGTCAGTTTGGACTCATGGATACTTATGTTCTTTGTGAGGCAATTCAATATTGTTACTTTTTATTTTGCTGGCCAAAAGATTCCCCCCCCCCAGGCCTAGCATCAGCAATTATGCCAAGAAGCTTTACTTATTTATTTATTTTTATTGGAGAATGTTACTTAGAAACTAAGATCTAAGATCTGAGCACAAGAATGCTGTTGTGTGCCAGGCACTCTGAGCAGACAGATTTAGAAAATATACGTGTGTATATGAACACACAGATACATACACATCTTTATCTACTTTTCTCTCTGTCTGTGCTTATCTACATTAATCTAGTGTGTGTGTGTGTGTGTGTGTGTGTGTGTGTGTGTGTATGTGTACCAAAAATAAAATTCTAAGCACCCCCAGCTGACTCAAGCATCCCTCTCTTGGCCCAGCGGACCTCAAAGAAACCTGAAAATCTAGTTCAGGCCATGACAGAAAGAGCATGTCAGACATGTCTCATTATACTCTCCTCCTCAGGAGTTTAGATACAACTGACTAGTGTTATCATTAAACATAAGATCCTAAGACTGTCAAAACAGACTTTGTATAGCAATAAGATACCAAATTCCAACCCAACTCTCATATAGCATCACATGACAAATAACAGGCCTTGAAGGAAATCTAATTATTTTACCCCAAAATATATTTATTTGACATATTCTGAAATGGCCCTGCAGAATTGTCTCTTGTGGGTGAAATTTGCACCCTGTAGAGAATCTCCTTCTCTTACTAAGTCTTTTCTTGAGAATCTGACACAATTTGAGGACTGATAAGAGACATTCACCAACTATTTTCTCTGAAGACTGCTACTTGGAAGCTTCATCTACATAACAAGAATGTTGGCTTCCACAACCTTCTTATATAAACTCAAACACTTCTTTATGCTAAATTCAATGGTTTAGGCAGAGTTTAACTCTTTTAAATAGATACCAATCAGGAAATCTTTTAATTCACCTATGATCTGGAAGCCCCACAACTTTGAAATATTCCCCCTTTCCAAGGCCAAAACAATGTATTCCTTACATGTATTGATTTTGTCTTTGCCTGTGACTTCTATCTCCTTAAAATGTATAAAACCAAACTGTAACCCAGCCACCTGGGGCACATGTTCTTAGGAACTCTGGAGGCTGTGTCATGGCCATGGTCCTTAACCTTGGCAAAATAAACCTCTAAATTGATTGAGATCTGTCTCAGATATCTTTTAGTTAACATATGTGTTACTATGTTTACGATATAAAATATACATACTATGTATATATATTTTTGTGTATATATATGTATATGTATATACATATATATGTTTTCACATAGGCATTCATATATATACACATATATATGCATATACATATGCATGCATATATGTGTAAACACCACACACACACACACAAACACATACATACTTGAATTCCTATCTTCAATTTTTACACACAATAGGATTTATTCTAGCCTTGTCTCATACCGTATTTGTATTTTTCATGACAATGAAAAATTTGGCTCTAATTATATATATGTATATATTTAATCAACTCTAGTGTATATAAAATAGTTTCAGAGTTGAGTAAAAAAATACCAAATAAAGGATAGTGTTTGTATATAATTCATTATATATTTATTTCTATAATATTGAATGAAACACTGATTTTCAGTTACTTGTCAGGTCCTTTTTATCTTGCCCCATTCAATGAAGTCTGCCATATATATGAGATACACTTAGATTTATTTACAACATTCTGCTTGCCATCTTGGTATTCCACAATATCATAATTTATTTTTAATATTTTACATAAAGTACAGTCTTTGTGGTGTACAATTCTATAAGTTTAAAAAAATTATACTCATATATCTGCCATGAAATTGCCATACAGAAGTTTCATTACCCTACAGTTCTCTTGGGCAGTCCCTTGTGAGTCAAACTCTTAGCCTCCATGCCTTCTTATCAACCACTAATTTGTTTCCCAAACTTAAGTTTTATGTTTTTTAGAATTTTGTATAAATTGAACTCTTTCACATGGAAAAATGCATTTAAGATTCATCCATATTATTGCTTGTATCAGTTGTGTATTTCTTTTTATTGCCAAGTAGCATTTGTTGTATGTATGCAGTAGAGTTTCTTTATGCATTCACCTGTTAAAGGACATCTTGTTTGTTTCTTATTGGGCTGATGATGAATAAAGAATAAATCAGCTACAAATATTTGCACACGATGCCTTTTGTGTGTGAACACAACTTTTCAATTCACTGGGAAGTATGTGGGGGTGTGATTATTGATTGTATTAATATTGTATGTTTAAACGTTATAATGGATCATAGATTTAACCTTTCTGTATTATTCTTTACCTTAGCAACTTCTTGTAATTATTTCAAAATTATCAGTTATAAGAAAGAAAGTAAAAAAAAAAAAAAGAAACTTACAGGTTGACTTAAAAAGTGACTGTGACATTTTGCCTTCCTACCAAAGCTGAGTTTTTTTTTTTTTTTTTTAAGCACATTAGAAATATCATTCCATTGTATGTTTGTTTACACGGCTTCACGTAAGACGTTGGCTATTTTCTTATTTATGTGTCTTTCTAAGCAATGTGTCTTTCTTTTCTGTGCCTTTAAAATTTTCTCTGTCTTTGGGTTTAGTTTTGTTTGCTTGTTTGTTCATGTTCTGTCGTTTTGGTTTTCATATGCATCTTCTTTCTTGCTCTACGAGAATATTGGATCTTTTGTTTGGTGTCTGTCACTAATTTAGAACACTATTAACCATTATTTCTTCGAGTATATTTTCATCCCTCTTCCTCTTTTTTCTGCTTCAAGGACTCCACTAGGTTTATGTTAGATTATATGATATTAATGTTGTTTCACAAATCTTGGAAGTTCTTTTTTTTGTTGTTTTTTTTTTTCGAGACAGAGTTTTACTCTTGTTGCCCAGGCTGAAGTGCAATGGGGCAATCTCAGCTCACTGCAATCTCTGCCTCCCGGGTTCAGGTGATTCTCCTGCCTCAGACTCCCTAGTAGCTGAGATTACAGGAATGCGCCACCACGCCCAGCTAATTTTATATTTTTAGTAGAGATGGGGTTTCTCCATGTTTGTCAGGCTCATCTCAAACTCCTAACCTCAGGTGATCGGCCTGCCTCGGCCTCCCAAAGTGCTGGAATTACAGGCGTGAGCCACCATGCCCAGCCAGATGTTCTTTTTTTAACTTAGTTTTTTCTTGCATTACGTTTTTTCCCCCTTTAGGAATTTCTATTAATATCTTCAAACTAGCTGATTCTTCCTAAGTTTTTTTTAGTCTACTGGTGAGTACATATAATACATCCAGTCTTTCTCAATTCATAAAAAATTTCTGTCATTTTAATCTAATAATTCCCTATAGTTTTCACCTCTCTGCTGCTAAAAGTACCTATCTGATTTTTCATGTTTCCTACATTTTCAGCGAGAGCCGTTAATATGCTAATTATAGTTATTTTGAAATGCCTGCCTGATAGTTCTAAAATCCATGTTATATCTAACTCATATTTGTAAACTTTTTAAAAAACATTATAAGATTTTTTTTTAATCTCACCAGGTATTGTTAGTGTTAGTGTATATTTTGTGTGCCCCAAGACAATTATTCTTCCATTGTGGCCCAGGGAAGCCAAAAGATTGAACATCCCTGAGTCCTGGAAAGAAGTTAGGCATAGTCTGAAGTTTGATCCTTGCTTAGATTGCTAGGTTTTGTGTTTTTGCTTGACTTTGGGTCCTCTCTTTGTGCTACTCCTCAGGAGAATCTCTTACTACCAGTGTCCCAACTGTATTCCCATAATAAGTCTACTCAACAATTATTGTGGTGATGATTGTCTCCTTTCAAAAGAAAGGGAGAAGAGATGAAAGCTCTCTGATGTTCTCAACATGGTCTCAGAAATACGGCTTTCAGAAACATTCCTGCCTCTCCCTCCAGATACAGTGTTGACTCTAGTAGTTAACACCATTCCCTCCTCCAAGACAACAGGTTTGTTATTTCCTGTTCCCCAACCCCCAGCTGCAGTAGGTTCTTACAAGTGTCCCCAGGCTATAATTGTGTTGTCCTCCACTTTAAAGATTAAATATTCTGTTTCATAGGGAAGACAGAGAGATGGATTCTGGCCCAATTTTGACAGTGATTGCTCCTCTTATTCTCCAGTCAACACCACCAGTCAAGGTTTCTCGTGGTTTTTCCCAAATGTTCCTTTGAGCAACTGTGGTATCCCTGAAGAAAAAAATCTTGCAACAGGGTGTAAATTCCTCTGTCTGTGGCTCTCAATTGTTCTTTATCAATGTTTTAGAAATTTCTAGCTGGTCCTTCTTACTGGGTTACATGGTATTAAGTGGTATTGGGGCCTACTAGACAAATGCTAAATAAAGGTCTGTTTCTTTCTGATGATTTCTGCGTGTCTATAAGTTTCAGTTTAGTTGTTTTTCCTGTGATCTCAGTTTCTTCTATTTTCAAGAAGAGTAATTAATTTGCCATGTGCCCTTCCAACTTCTTTTTTTTTTTTTTTTTTTTTGAGACAGAGTCTCGTTCTATTCACTGCAAGCTCTGCCTCCCGGGTTCACACCATTCTCCTGTCTCAGCCTCCCAAGTAGCTGGGACCACAGGCACCCGCCACCACACCCGTCTAATTTTTTGTATTTTTAGTAGAGACAGGGTTTCACCATGTTAGCCAGGATGGTCTCAATCTCCTGACCTCGTGATCTGCCCGCCTTGGCCTCCCAAAGTGCTGGGATTACAGGTGTGAGCCACCGTGCCCAGTCTCCAAATTCTTGTTGTAAGTGTAGGAGTTAACCTCTTTTCACCTTTCTACATGACTGAGCTGAAAATGGAATACTGAGCACTATTTAAAACTAAAAATACCTAAGAGATTACATTGGGTCCAATTTTATTATTTACCAGTGAGAAAACTGAGACGTTAGTGTTCATATAGAAAAATACAGCTGCTTATTTGGAAAACAATGCCAGAATTAAAAATTTCTGAATCTCAGTCTAATATAAATCGTAGCAAATAATATTTCTGTTAACTTCTGTTAATAATTGAGGTTTATAAGATAAATGTGGAAATAATTGAGACAAACCTTTCGTTTTGTATTTATATTACACTTAGATGTGACTTTTGAGAAACATGTGGGATTTTAGTGGGATACCTGACAGAGAGTACCGAAGTTTAAAGTGAGTAGTATGTGCCATTTTATTCCTTGATGTAAAGAATGCATAGCAGTATATATTTTAGTGACTTTTATCACAAATTATTTCTGAGAAGTATGACTCAAATTTTTAAGACTATAAAATCAAATAATTATCTTTATATCTAATATACATCATTCGCAATGAGCCATTACAGTCATTACATTTAGATTTTTATATTATATACCTCTATTGATGGAAATACAAAAGAGTAAAACATTTATTTTGCCATGATTATACTTTCAGTGATTAAAAACTACTAATGATTATATCTCCCTCTAGGTTTAGAGTACCAAAAGTCTCCCAAAGTTTTCTACATAGTTTTTTTTACAAGAATTACAGATCTTTATTGTCTATATGAGTCCAATTTCTTTTTTAAAAGTCGATTGTTGGTTTGCTTACAAACAATGCTTATTCACTCTTGCCCTAAATAGTAATGGTTAAGAAGGAATGTGTATTATTTAAGTAATCTGCAGTGTGGTTTGGAGTAAGGATACTCATGTGAATAAATGAGAGTAGACTATATTTTCCAAAATGAGACATATACTGACCATTTGTTTTCCACAAAGGTGCCAAGAAAATGAGGAATGTGTAGTCTTTGTAAAAAAATAAAGTGCTGAAAATATTGGACATATGTATCCAAAATAATGAACCTCATTTCATAACTTACACAAAAATTAACTCAAAGTGGATTATGGAAATGAACGTAGGAACTCAGAATATTAAATTTTAGAAGAAAAGAGAGAAGAAAATTGTCCTTGGTTTATGCAAAGATTCTTTACATAGGATACTAAATGTAGACATCAGCAAAATTAAATCTGCTCTTCAAAAGACACTGTTAAGAAAGTGCTAAATTAAGTCACACATGAGAGAAAATAGTTGCAAATCATATATCTGATAAAAGATTTCCATTCAAAATATATACAGAACTCTTCAGTAGTAATAACTCTTAAAAAATAAGATGTATAAAATACTTCAATGAACACTTTACTGAGGAAAATATTCAAATGGAAAATAAGCAAACTAAAAAGAGGTCCAACACCACTCATTAGTCATTAGGGATACAGAAATTAAAATTAGAGTAAGATATCTAAGCACCCAGCAGAATGACTAAAATTAAAGATTCTAAAGATATAAAGCATGCATGAGAATGAGACATCACTGGAACTCTTATACATTTTTGGTGAGAATGCAAAATGGTAATGTGGGAAGTTTCTTTTACATTTTTTCATACAGTTGCATATTTCCTCATGATGTGACTCAGATAAATGCCTCCCTAGATCGTTACAAAAGAAAACGAAAATAGTGGAGGTTTACAGAAAGATTTGTCCTCAAATGTTGTTAGCGGACATATACATAAAGGCCCAAAACTATGATCAATTCACTCAATTTAAATGATTTCTAAAGAATGATTCTAAGTGCAAAGCCACACAAAAAAGATAATATAGTGTATAATTGTTTTATAATATATTTGCAAAAAGACAAACATATAGTGACAGAAACCAGATAATTGTTTGCCATAGACTGGGGTTGCAGAATGGAGCTGACTACAAAGAGGCTCCAGTGAACTATTTCAGATGGTGACGATACTCTCAATTATTACTATAATGCTACATGCACATTGTAATCGTTTGTCAAAACACTTAAGATTGATGAAACTCGTTATATATTACAGTTAACAAAGGCAATATATTGGAGAAGCAGTAGTCTTATAGCAAAAGATATCCACGTGCAAAAAAAAAGAATCTAGACACAGAATTTGCACTTTACATAACAATTAAATCAAAATGGGTCATAGACTTAAACGTATAATGCAAAACTATAAAATTCTTAAAAGATAACATAAGAGAAAATCTAAATAATCTTAGGTATGATGATGACTTTGTCAACACAACACCAAAGGCATGGTCTATAAAAGAAATAATTGAGAAATTAGATTTCAGTAAAAATTAAAAACTTCTCCTATGAAATATACTGTTGAAAGAATTAGAAAACAAGCCATAGACAGGGAGAAAACATTTGCAAAAGGCACACTGAAAAACAAATGTTATCCAAAATATGCAAAAAACTCTTAAAACTCAACAAGAAAGAAAAAGCAGATTTTAAATTTGGGCAAAAAACCTAACAGACACCTCACCAAAAAAGATACACAGATGGCAAATAAGCCTATTAAAAGATGCTCAACATCCTCTCATTAGAAAATTAATTACAGATTAAAACAACAATGAGATACCACTACACATATATTAGAATGGCCAAAATGCAAACAAAAGTATGGCAACAAATGCTAGGGTGGATATGGAACAGGAACCATCATTCATTGCTGGTGAGAATGAAAGCCATTTTGAAAGACAGTTTGGCATTCTTACGAACTAAACATAATCCATAATCTGACCATTATCCTTAATTCAAAAGCTAACAAGAAATAACAGATAATCTAAATACAAATTAGAGCTAATTTCATTAGCCCATTAAGTTTCAAGATGCTGTATTGGGTATCAATTGCTGCCTGGCAGATTTAGTGTCCCAATTTGCTGTCCCAAAAATTAGTGGCTTAAAACAATACACATTCATTTTCCCAAAGTTTCTGTTTATATCCCAAAGTTTCTGTTCTCACACTGCTAATAAAGTCATATCTGAGACTGGGTAATTTACAAAGGAATGAGGTTTAATTGACTCAGTTCCACATGGCTGGGAAGGCCTCACAATCATGGCTGAAAACAAATGAGGAGCTAAGTCACATCTTACATGGTGGCAGGCAAGAGAACTTGTGGAGGGGAACTCCCCTTTCTAAAACTATGTGATCTCATGAGACTTATTCACTATCACAAGTACAGCAAAGGAAAGACCCACCCCCATGACTCAATTATCTCTCACCAGCTCCCTCCCATGACATATGGGAATTATGGGAGCTGCAATTCAGGATGAGCTTTTGGTGGGGACACAGACAAACCATATCATTCCACCCAGCCCCTCCCAAATCTCACATCCTCACATTTCAAAACCAACCATGCCTTTCCAAAAGTCCCCCAAAGTCTTAACTCATTCAGCATTAACTCAAAAGTCCACAGTCCCAAGTCTCAACTGAGACAAGACAGGTAGGTCCCTTCCACCTATGAGCCTGTAAAATCAAAAGCAAGTTAGTTACTTCCTAGATACAATGGGCATACGGGGCATTGAGTAAATAAACCCAATCCAAATGAAAGTATTTTAAAAACAAAAAGGATCCTGAAATTAAAAGAAGTAATTTTCAGGGATAAAGGAATGAATTTATCCACAGTAAGACATAATTTTATAAATATGACATCTTGGAACTTAGTTTTCTCAGATTTTTTTTCCTTCTTCTGCATGTTCTCTAAGTTCAAAGAGAAAAATAATCCAATAGGAAGTATGAAAGCAAGGATGGGCATGGTGGCTCATGCCTGTAATCCTAGCAATTTGGGAGGCTGGGAGGGTGGATCACATGAGGTCACAAGTTCGAGACCAGCCTGGCCAACACAGCAAAACCCCAACTCTATTAAAAATACAAAAGTAGCCAGGCATCTTAACATACGCCTGTAACCCCAGTTACTTGGGAGGCTGAGGCAGAAGAATCGCTTGAACCCAGGATGTGAGGCTGCAGTGAGCTGAGATGACACTCCAGCCTGGGAGACAGAGCAAGACTCTATCCTCCCCCTACCCCCGAAAAAAAAGAAAATCTAAAAGCAATGGCTGAAATATGTAATTTTCTACTTAAATAACACACTGGATAAGTGACAAGGAAATATATTGTACTGATGCTTAGTATTGCTTAGTATAAATTGGCCTTAATTTAGAGAAGCAACAGGATGCCGCTAGAGCCAGTCTCAGAGGGGGAGCATAAAACAAATTCAAAATAGGCTTCCTGACCACTGACCCCCTCTTGTCTCCCTCTTCCCTGCATTTCTCAAGCTCTAGAAGAATAGCAAAGGAGAAATTCACTTCATAACAGCAGACGCATATAATCTCCTTGATGAGAAGTTTACTTTTTGGGGAGCAGTAGCAAATGTGGAGGTAGACAATTTCACTATTTTCAACCCTGTATTAAGTTCACGACACAAGCAAAGTTTGTGACTTCAAATCCTATTTCTGGATTCTATTTTCTACTCTAGTGATTGATAATCACCCAGGGATTATAAATGATCACAACAAAGAGAAAAGTAAATATTTGAAAATAAGAAGCCAAAATACTATTAAAATTATTGGTAACATAAAATAAGACAATAAAGTTATAAAGAGGAACCAAACGGAAATAGTTTCTTATAAAAATGAAATTCTTGTAATGGAAATAAAAACCACAATAGAAGGATTTTATAACAGAATAATATAGCCAAAAGTGGTATTTTTTTTGAACTGGATTATTAAGTTTAAAAACTCTTCCAGAAATCATCAGAAAATATTAAAAATTATGGAAAGAATAAGAATTTGTGGTGTCTGTAAGGTAGAATAAGACATGTAACTGCCTGAAATAGGAGTCCTTGAAGGAGTTTAAATATATATTGAACAGAGGAAATATTTGAAACAGTAAGGATAGAACAGATCCAAATATTTAAAAGACAAAATATATTAGAAAAATCTCATAAAATAAAGACAGAAACTTTCAAAAAGCCGCAACCAGACACATAATAGTGAAACTAAACTTTTTCAAAATAATGAAACCAATTCTAATGAAATCAATGTTAGAATTATTAACAACATCAAGGGCAAAAAGACAGTGGAGCAATATTTTCAAACATAAAATATAAAGAATTATATGATACTTCTAATTTTATGGCAAACTAAACTGAGATTTAAAACAAAGACACAATTAAAGGTACTTTAAAAACTTCATCACAGAACAAAATTTATTGGAGGAGATCCTACTGAATGGATAAAAATCAACCAAGAGAAATGCTAAAGGAAGCAGGTAAAATAGGGCTTAGTGAACAATTTATTAAAGATTATTGTCATCTAAATACAGAAAGAATAAAGTAGGAAAAATATAACAATTACGTTCATATAATTGTGGACTAATACCAAAATAGACATTAACATTGGGAGATAGATGGGTAAGAGGAAAGAAATAAAATCTTAAAGTACTGTCTAGTCTGATTTAAGAGAAAAATGTAGAACTCAATGACTGAAAAATTGCAAGGGAATCCAAACTTAAAGTTTTAGTAGGTTATAAATAACCTCAGAATTAAAAATAGATATGTAATATTTTCAAATCAGCCAAAAAAGTACCTCTTCACAGAATGAGGAAAAAATAAGTACAGTGAATATAAAATGAGACATAAATATTAATGTAGTCAGAATTACTGGAAATTAAATCTAATAATGCAAAAGGTAACAGCTTTGCCTGCCACTTATTGGCCAGAACACTGACACAGAGCCTCACCATGTGGCCTTGGCTTCCTCACAGCATGGCTAACTCCAATAGATGTGGTTGTTCAGGGCTGTGAAAGGAAGCACTCTGATAATGAGATGGGAGCCATATTGCCTTTTATGACCTACCCTTGGATGTACCAGTCTTATCGCCACACTAACAAACCTGCCTAAATCTGAGAGAGGAAGCGTAGATCCTTTCAATGGGAGGGATGTCAGAACACTTCATAAAAAGAATTTATGGTGTTGGAGATATTATTGTGGCCATCTTTGAAAACATGCAATCTGCTAGTCTGCCTTCTACCTAAATAATCCACTTGCTGTCATATACTAAATATAGCACTGCCTGCCCACCAAATCCCTAAGTGTTATCCTACTATGACACTAGTTCATCAAAGTCCAGGATTTCCTCAGGTAAATCAGGTCCAACTATAGATGAGGCACTTTAGGTTTTCTACTGTGTGTAGAACTCCTAGAATACAATTTATCTCAATCTGAATTACTTGTGAACTAAAGAAACAAGTTATCTGCCCTCCAGCTTCCTCCACTGGACAGAAGGCTATGATGAGATGGGCACAGAATAGCTGATAGAGACACTCATTCAAAAAGATAAGGTTCTCAATGGTTATTGGTCCATAGAATTTTCAGAATCCAGCCACGCACATGTTGTCAGATCAGTGTTTAGGGAAAAGTTCTGCCTGGGAGTACAGGGTGGATCTAGGCATTATGTTTCAAGCTCTTGGTTTTGCCCTCTTAAGAATCTTTCTTTTTCTATAGGAAATGGCATGTGTTTGTAACTGAGTATTTCTCTCCACCTGCCTTCTGCCTGTATCCCCCTAAGGAGTGTGAAATGATTTCTTTACTTTTCTATCTCTTCTGCTTTTAATTGAATAATATATACTAATAATATATTTTACAAGCTTATAGGCTTTCTGGGTATCAATTTACAATCAATATATTAAACAAAATCCGCATCCACATCCACAAAAACCTTTCACTGAGAGATCCCTTTGAGTCTACTAAGGCAAAAAACAGTTCAAGACCTTAAAAATAGTATCAGTTCATTTTCACACTGCTGATATAGACATACTGAGACTGGGAAGAAAAAGAGGTTTTAAGGGACTCACAGTTCCATGTGGCTGGGGAGGCCTCACAATCATGACAGAAGACAAGGAGGAGCAAGTCACATCTTACAGGGATGGCAGCGGGCAAAGAAAGAGCTTGTGCAGGGGAACTCCTCTTTATAAAACCATCAGATGTCATGAGACTTATTCACTATCACAGGAACAGCATGAGATAGACCCACCCCATGATTCAATTACCTCCCACTGGGTTCCTCCCATGACACATGGAAATTGAAGATAAGATTTGGGTGGGAACAGAGCCAAACTATATCAATCCTCCCCTGGCCCCTCCCAAATCTCATGTTCTCACATTTCAAAAACAAATCCTGCCTTCCCAACAGTCCCCAAAAGTTTCAACTCATTTCAGCACTAAATCAAAAGTTCACAGTCCAAAGTCTCATCTGAGACAAAACAAGTCCCTTCTGCCCATGAGCTTGTAAAATCAAAAGCAAGTTAGTTACTTCCTAGATACAATGGGTGTACAGGCACTGGGTAAATACACCCATTCTAAATGTGAGAAACTGGCCAAAGCAAAGGGGCTACAAGCCCCATGCAAGTCCAAGATCCAGTGGGGTAGTCAAATCTGGAAGCACCAAAATGATCTCCTTTGACTCCTTGTCTTACATCCAGGTCATGCTGGTGCAAGAGGCGGGCTCCCAGAGCCTTGGGCAGCTCCACCCCTGTGGCTTTGCAGGGTATAGTGGTATAGCTCCCCTCCTGGCTGCTTCCATGGGCTGGCATTGAGTGTCTGCAGCTTTTCCAGGCACACAGTGCAAGCTGTCAGTGGATCTACTATTCTGGGGTCTGGAGGATGGTGGCCCTCTTCTCACAGCTTCACTAGGCAGTGCCTCAGTAGGGACTCTGTGTGAGAGCTCCAACTCCACATTTTTCTTCTGCATGGTCCTGACAGAAGTTCTCCATGAGGGCCCTGCCCCTGCAGCAAACTTCTGCCTAAACATCTGGGCATTTCCATACATCCTCTGAAATCTAGGTGGACATTCTCAAACCTCAGTTCTTGACTTCTGTGCACCTGCAGGCTCAACCCATGTGGAAGCTGCCAAGGTTTGGGGATTACACTCTCTAAAGCCACGGCCCAAGCTGTACCTTGGTCCTTTTAAGTCACTGCTGGAGTGGCTGGGATGCAAGGCACCAAGTCCCTAGACTGCACACAGCATGGGGACCCTGGGCCCAGATCACAAAACAATTTTTTCCTCCTAGGCCTCCAAGCCTGTGATGGGAGGGGCTGCAGTGAAGACCACTGACATGCCCTGAAGACATTTTCCCCCTTGTCTTTTGGGTTGAATTTTGGCTCCTCATTACTTATAGAAATTTCTGCAACTAACTTGAATTTATCCCCAGAAAATGGTATTTTCTTTTCTATCACATTGTCAGGGCAAACTTTCCAAACTTTTATGTTCTGTTTCCCTTTTAAAACTGAATGCCTGGCCGGGCGCGGTGGCTCACGCTTGTAATCCCAGCACTTTGGGTGGCCGAGGCAGGCAGATCATGAGGTCAGGAGATCGAGACCACAGTGAAACACCGTCTCTACTAAAAATACAAAAAATTAGCCAAGCACGGTGGCGGGTGCCTGTAGTCCCAGCTACATGGAGAGGCTGAGGCAGGAGAATGGCGTGAACCCGGGAGGCAGAGCTTGCAGTGAGCCGAGATTGCGCCACTGCACTCCAGCCTGGGTGACAGAGCGAGACTCCGTCTCAAAAAAAAAAACTGAATGCCTTTAATAACACCCAAGTCACCTCTTGAATGCTTTGCTGCTTAGAAATTTCTTACACAAGATACCCTAAATCATCTCTCTCAAATTTAATGTTCCTCAAATCTCCAGGGCAGGGGCAAAATGCTACCAGTCTTTTTGCTAAAACATAACGAGGGTCACCTTTGCTCCAGTTCCCAGCAAGTTCCTAATCTCCATTTGAGAGTACCTAAGCCTGGACATTAATGTTCATATCACTATCAGCATTTTTGTCAAAGCCATTCAGCAAGTCTCTAGGAAGTTCCAAACCTTCCCACATTTTCCTGTCTTCTGAGTCCTCCACACTGTTCCAACCTTTGCCTTTACCCAGTTCCAAAATTGCTTCCACATTTTCAGGTATCTTTTCAGCAACACCCCACTCCTGGTACCAATTTACTGTATTAGTCTGTTTTCACACTGCTGATATAGATATACCCAAGACTGGGAAGAAAAAGAGGTTGTAATGGACTCACAGTTCCATGTGGCTGGGGAGGTCTCACAATCATAGTGGAAGGCAAGGAGGAGCAAGCCACATCTTACATGGTTGGCAGCAGGCAAAGAGAGAGCTTGTGCAGGGGGACTCCTCTTTATAAAACCATCAGATCTCATGAGACTTATTCACTATCAATGAGAACACCATGAGAAAGACCCACCCCATGATTCAATTACTTTGCACTGGGTTCATCCCATGACATGTGGGAATTGAAGATGAGATTTTGGTGGGGACACAGCCAAACCATATCAGAAACCTTATTTTTTAACAGAGAGGTCCACAGACCATGCAATTAGATTCTGAATCTATAAACACTGAAGCCTGAAGTATTAACAAATGGTTTTAAATTTGCATCTTTAGTTACATTTTTACCATGAGACATTTTCTTGACAGTGACCCGGAGTTAAACTATGACACATGGCTATTTCTTACTCTATGAATCTTCTCTTAAAGCAGTAAGGAATGAGAGATAGTTTTATTTGCAAACTCAGCAAATCTAGGCTCATTTATATTTATACTAAAATTTTTCTCTCTCATTTTATACCTGGCAGCTAGAAAATGACAAACTGCACACTGAAAACTTTATGTGGAATTTTTCTTAGCTAGATCATCAAGTTAATTACTATATTGTCTATTTTCTATATTACTATAGTTTTCAATTTGATACTGTCTGCATATAAAAGATGTCATTTTCTCTATCAGTAACATTTTCCTCACTTTCTTTAAGCCCCACCTACAAACTCCCCTAGTCCCTCAGGCTTTTGCTAACACCCTCTTTGACACCCTTTAGGCTTTAACTAATGGTCCCCTCAATATCCTTACAGCTTCTGCCACCAACCAGTACCACACCATCGTAATGTATTTTTGACTGTGTAAAGGCAGCACTTCATTCCTGATACCATGATTTATCTATTTTGGCTATTTATGTGTAACACATTAACCCAAAAGTTATGGTCCTAAAATGACCATTCAATAGAATGCTCACAGACCCCATAAAACACCAATTCAGAATGGGCATAGTTCTTTCTGCTCCTTATTCTGTAATAACAGATTGGCAGTGACTGGCTTGCTGGAGCAAAACTCATGTAGAGACTCCCTTATTTGCATGCCTGAAAGTTGATGGTGGCTGTCACTGGAGATCTCACTCAGCTGGAATGGTCAACCAGCTGGTAATCTATCACCTACTATGGATTTTCTATGTGGTCTGAGCACCCTAACAGGATGACAGCATTGGATTTCTCACATGGCACTCAGGGCTCCAAAGGCAAGTGTTCCAAGTGAATCAGGTGGAAACTTGGTACCTTTTGTGTCCTAATGGTATTACATAAAACAAAACAATCATTCATTTCGTTGAGAAATGTGAATTTGGACTTTGTTAGGCTGTTTTGTCTCTTTCCATATCGGTTCATGTGAGGCAGCTTCACAGGGGATAAGATTATCCACTTTCAAGATGCTTCACTCACATAGCTCAAAAAATGCTACTGGCTACAGCCTGGAAGTTCAGCCAGGGCCTGTGTGTGTGTGTGTGAGGGAGTGTATGTTAAGGGGGGCAGGTGGGGAGCTAGGGAGCTTTCATTTTATCTCCATGTGAACCTTTCCACAGTCTACTTGGACTTCCACAGGGCATAGTGATTCAGTTCCAAGAAAAGGTATCTCAATAGAATCAAATGGAAACTACTCTATCTTTGATGGTCCAGCTTTGGAAGTTACATAGCATCATTTTTGCCATATTCATAAACAGACCTACATCCAAGAGGAGGAAAGATACTTCACCTCACAATGAGAAGAGTATCTAAATTGCACTGAATGAAGATAATCTACAATGAAAGATACTGTTTTAGCCAACTTTAAAAATGTAATCTGCCAAACCACTCTACTATTCTACCCTTGGAGAAAGAAAAACAAGCCATGTATATTAAATATGACATAGGCAAACATATACATATGTAGATACATATATAAACAATCAATGATGACATCGAGATTTTTTACCTTCAATAATTGTCATCTGAATTTTTGGTATTTTCTTAATTACCAGAGAGCCTGAATATGTGTTTTGTGGCCAGTTTGAGCTTATTGTATCAAACAGGTAAACTTAGGGAAAGGCCTTATTAAGCACGAAGCCTTGGAGTTTGTTTTATTATTGTTGTTGTTTCTTCAGGCTATGGTAGCAATGAAAATTTCAATTTTATTTTTTGAGATAATCAGTAGATTTCACACTCCCACAAAATTTCTTGTATTTATAAGTGAAAATTATCTTAATTATTAGACCTAAGTGGAAATAAATATGCCAATTAACTGATCTCTCTGATTATAAAAGGCTGTTACTAATGTATAATATTGAGATAGTCAATTTCATTTCATGTCTTGATTTTAAAACAAAGTCAATCATAAAAAGTTAAGCTTAGTAATTCACTTAAAATTATAACAAAATAAAAAAAATCCAGAATGGAAATGAAAGATGGCACAGCTGGATTTTTTTTCACCCAAAATTACATTTCATGCCAGGAGTATGTAGAAGAAAATAATTATCAGATTATATTCTGTATGTTCTACTGTTAAATAATATAGTATCTATATTAAAAACACATGTAATTTTCCCGATTTGGCCACATAAATATAAATGCTGCTTTTGCATGTTTGGTATTAGAAAACATAAGCATGGAATTTAATGCCACACTTAAAGTGGCACTAAACATTAAGTAAACTCTGGATATATTACAACCCATCATGTAATTTTGAACAGGTATTTATTTTCGTGACGTTAAATTGCTCAATATGTCTATATTATATAAGACTCCTAACATTTTGGCAGATAAATTCACATATATATATGTATATACATAAAATATTGAAATCCTCATATGGTAAAAGGCTCTTTATATTTAGCTTGCTGATGTAAGATGACTAACAGACAAACTAAAACTCGAAGACAAATTAAATCTCTACCACGTTTCACAGCTCTATTTGCTTTGAAATATTTGATGAAGGGTTATGCACAGTAGCTCACACCTGTAATGCCTGCACTTTGGAAGGCTGATGTGAGACAATCGCTTGAACCCAGGAATTCAAGACCAGCCTAGGCAACACAGTGAGACCCTGTCTCTACAAGAAAAAAAAAAAAAAGAAAAGAGAAAGAAAACATTATGAGCTGGCTGCGGTGGCTTATGCCTGTAATCCCAGTACTTTGGGAGGCTGAGGCAGGGGATCACTTATTGTCAGGAGTTCGAGACCAGCCTGGCCAACATGGTGAAACCCTGTCTGTACTAAAAATACAAAAAAATTAGCTGGGCATAGTGGGGCATGTTTGTAGTCCCAGTTACTCAGGAGGCTGAATTAGGAGAATCACTTGAACCCAGGAGGCGGAGTTTGCAGTGATCTGAGAATCACACCACTTCACTGCAGCCTGGGTGACAGAGTCAAACTTTGTCTCAAAAAGAAAAATGAAAAAGAAAAAAATAGCTATCTGTGGTGTCACACACACAGCTACTCGGGAGGCTGAGGCAAGAGGATCTCTTGAGCCCAAGAAGTCAAGGCTGTAGTTGGCCATGATCATGCTACTGCACTCCAGCCTGGGCAACAGCGCAAGACCCTGTCTCAAATATATATATATATATTTGCTGAACAACTCAAACAGCAACCTTATGAAACACATAATAAGTTGATTGTGTTTTAAATAAGTTCTAGAGACAGGGATCTAGCAGAGGTGGCTCTATACTGTCAACTTATCTACGCCCGAACTACATTCCCCAGTATTCCCTTCCCTCTGTGATTCAGGTTAGGCATGGCCACAACAGAAATGTTTGCCAATTCAAGGATCCAAAAAGTGCATAAGCACTTCATTTTGAAGGTCTTCATAATGCTCTGAGCTCCACTAGAGCTTACATGGGTGGCCAATATATTCAAACATCCTTTGAGTATGCAGCTACTTTAGCTCCCCTCAACCCTCCTGCTTCAGCTTCTCCAGATCCTGTACACATGCGGTTAGGCACATGTGCAGCCCCATGGAATAGATGCTAGCAACATCTGCCAGAAACTAGCATTTCTGAGGTTGAAGTCAGTTAAAATCTTACTCCTACATCTTAACTGCTTCCAACACACATCACTGAGCCATTTATTTTACATAAGTTCAGGGCTTCAGTTTGTTCCTCTCTATTCGACTTTTCCTTTGCTTTTCTCCATCATTGGATCAAATATTTTCTGCCTGCCAGTTGTCCTGACCTATAGCAATTTTAGATTCACCAGGAGACACAGTAGTGTAAGTCTTCCCTTGCATTCTTCAACAGCTCCCACATTTTTGTAATTTTATTCCTATAGTAAACACTCTCTTTCATATTACTCTACTAATATACTTCCTTGGTCAAACCCTAATCAATACATCAGTCAAGCTAGGTAAGTTAGGTTTTAGGACACTTATTTCACACATGTTCAGGGCCTGGTTGTTGTGTTTTGACAGTCCTTGCATAGGGCATTTTCCATATTTCTCTCCCAGCACATTTTTCTTCAATCTTAAATACGTCCAGCAGAAATAGTTGCTGGATGAGTATATAAATATGTGGGGGAGTGAATGAAATATGAATATCTCATCTCTTAGGCATCTTAAAGTTATGTATTACCAAAAAATCAAGTACTATTCTCCAGTTTTATTGGGTCATATGAATTACCTGGGTTTATCTAGAGTGAGGCTTACAGAAATTGTTACATTACAAAAAATTATAAAACTGTGTTATAATTATAAAAAAACTAGCAATTCCATTCATTGATCATGTACCTTCTATGTATAAGCAGTAAGATTTAGGGTAACTGTACAGCTAAATAAATGATGCCATGAAATCTCCACATAAACTTACCATGAACTAACATTGCTGATGGTGATAGGAATGTCACTTCCCTGAAATCTAAAAGAGCATCAATAACATGTATCTCAGAAAAGTTGACATTTGAACTAGGTCTTGAATAACAGGAGATACTTTTTAGGGCACAAAGCACATATAGATAGAAGTAGTAATGCAAAAGATTGGAGACACAAAATAGTACACAATGTTCACAAAATTGACCGGTGTGATATTACTAAGGATACTCATATTTATGCTTTGATAGGTAATTCTGAATCCAATGGAGATAAAAATTGGAAGTAAGAATTTGAGAATGGGTCACTGATTTGAAAGCTTAGTCTTTAATACTACAGAAAGGAGGTGTTTTGTATAATGAGCTAAAGATTCCCATAGTTCATTGAGACCAATATATCCCGTAAAGTGATGTACATCTGTGTTTGAAGATCAATTAAGAAGCAAGCGCCATTAATTAAAACTGGTCCATCACTAGCAAATTGAGAATAACAAGTTAGGTTAAGAAATATGAATGGCTTGTTTGAACAGATTTAAGGGAGAAGTCATATTTATTTCAAAGCTTGAAGTGAATTATAAGAATATTTAAATATATCTTCACATAAAGTTAATACATAAAAATAAAAAGTTATCTGAACTAACTTTTTTAACAGTGAAAGCATAATATTTTTCCTGAGATTCTATCTTTAGATAACCCTTAGGTCCCAGATTGCTTTTGGTTTTCTAGATTAAGTTCTTAATGTCTCATAGATTTCTACTGAGATTATAACTCTTCTACTCTCCAGGCTAGTGAAAGAAAAATATAGTCAAATTCCTTGGGGATGTGATCTAATCACAGCTGAAACATAGCATTTGAGAAACCATTTATCATAGGCCAATATTAGCTCAATGCACACAAGTTATTATTTCACTGGAAAGATTCTTTCATGGGAGAATCAAGGGTAGTTTTAATTTTAGCACAAGTATGTAACCTTCTTGAAACATACTTTCAAATACTACTTGAATTACTGACTTAAACCACTGATAGAAAAGGTATTTAACTTGAAGTTTTGCTTATATTGGTGCAGAGAAATATTATAGGGAAATAACTCCTTATCAGAATAAAGCAAAATTATTTTTTTACATCAACCCTAATTCAATAGTGGAAACAATTTAACCATGTATACTGATATTATGAAATAACATTGACATTTGAGAGATTTATTAAAGATCTAAGGGAAAATTTCCAGACACTATGAAGCTGCTAAACATGAAATCTTGAGAAAAACTATGGAAACTTCAGAAAAATAAACAAATTGATTAATTTGTATATTACTTATATGTTCCTAGCTATAAACACACAGTTGGAAAAATACCATGCAGAACAGGACCAACAAATCAAGGAATCACTCTAGATAAATTATATACTTAAAGATAGTTTCATGACAAAATAGTAAAGTTTTTGTACAATATCATACAAAAGTAAAGATATTTAGTCATATCACTATATTATAAATATAAGTTCAAAGGAAAAATAAACATTTAGATAATTTGAGGTGACAACTATTGAAGCAAATATTTTATAGTCTGAATGAAGCAATTTTGAAATTCTACTTAGAGGGTAACCCGAAACTCTATGATTAGTGTCATATATCTTCTTTTTTTTTTTTTTGGATGCAATTGTGCATACAAAAAGACTAAGCTTTGTAAACCGTTAGTTATTTGCTAATTCAACATTATTTAGTATCTGTAAGCACCGTATATTCTTTTACCCAGGACATCTATAAGTAAAAATATATTGTCACGCTCTTCAAAATATTTCCCGTGTGTTGATTAAAATATCTTGTTTTGGAGTTACTTCTTGTAATTGTTGTATAAAGAAAGATGCCTGAAGAACTCTACTCTGCAGAAAACATATATAGATTGGACTAAACTTTCCAAGAGACTTCTTATTTAACTGAAAAAAAAATTAGAAGTGTTTTCTGTGGAAGAGCTGTTACTTCTTTAGGTAAGAATGATACTAAGCTTGCGGCCTTCTTTTGCTATTTAGCCCAGGAAAACCAAAAATCAGAAACTTTAAAAAAATGAAAAGGAAGAAAGAGTTGCTACAAAGTATAATCTATAAGACATAGTTTTTAACTAAGAATTATTAGAAAAGAAAAAGAAGCAAATATAAAAGTATTGCCCATATTCAACTTGGTTTTTAAAAAGCAGTGCTAGAAACGGATTCAGTGTGGGCAGATGGGTTGGACTGAGGAAATACTTCAAAGCAACTATTTTAAAATAAAGACAAAATGTTTTTAAAACAAATGAAAATATACTAAGAATAATGAAACACTATTCTAGAGGTGAAAATATAATAACAAAAATTGCACTAAATATGTTAAACAGAAATTTGGGATGGCAGAAGAGAGAATTATTGAATTTGAGAATATATCGACAGTAATTACTCTAAAATCAGAGGGAAACAAAAATTGGAAGAAACATAAATGGAACTATAGAGAACAATGGAACAATATCAGGAATCCCCACAAATGAGTAATTTTTTTCCAGAAAGTAAAAAGAAAAAAAGAAGTAGAAAAAAAAACTATTGGAAAAACATAATGGCTAAAAAGTTTCAAAATATGAGTTAAAACTTTAAAAATTCAATAAACTCAATAAAACTCATAAAGGGTTAAAACAAAGAAGATTTACAAACAATAATTTCTTAATGGCTGATTTCTCATCAGAAACAATAGAAAACAGAAGATACTTTTCAGAAGAATGACAAAGTGAAAGGGAAACACACACACCACAAATTGTCAAGTAAGAATATGTATTCAGCAAAATTGACTTTAATAATGAAAGATAAAATAAAGACAGTTCTAGATTTTAAAATAATGATAAAAAATAAACAGAGAATGTTATGTCTAGGAGAGCTGTCCTACAAGAAATACTAAAGAAAGCTCTCCAGGCTGAAAAGAAATGGCGCTAGATTGTAAAACTCACCCGGACAGGAGGAAATGAAGAAAATTAGAGATAGTAAATATCAGGGTAATTATAAAATATTCACGTTTCTTTTTCTGTTGATTAATTACAAACCATATGACTATTTAAGGTAAAAACTACACATACACACACACACGCGCACGCACACACACACACACAGAGACTAGCAAGAAAAAAGGGCAAGGAAATGGAACTGTGCTGATAAGAATTGCTATATTTTAGCCAATGTAAATCAATATTAACTGAAATAGATTATGATAAATTAAATATATATATTGTAAACTTTGGGGCAACTACTAAAAAGCTCAGGTTAGGAACCAGGCAAGGAAATTTACCCTCACACTGCTATTCACCATTGGAATGAGGCTCTGCTCCCCTCTAAAAAAAGTAATAATCCAAGAAAAGAAATAAAAATCATGCAGTTGGAAAAAAAGAAAGCAAAACTGTCTTTATTCACAGAGAATATCATGGTGTATGTGGAAAACTCTAGTTAGTCTATAAGAGAGCCACTGAAATTAGTCAGTAAATTTAGTGAAGGCACGGAATACAAATTAATATGCAAAAAAATTATGTCTCTATATACTATTCTCAAACAATTCAAAAAGGAAATTTTATAAATATTCGATTTACAAAGGTAAGAAAAATACTATTTATAAAAAAGTTAGTGAAAGATGTGCTGTGCATGTACTGTATATTAAAAGCTATAAAACATTGCTAAGAGAAAGTAAGGAACATCTAAACAAATAGACATGTCCTTTTCATGTAATGGAATACTTAATGTTTTTAAGAAGGCAATTCTCCCTAAATTGATATATAAATTTTAAATATTTCATATTAAAATCCTGGATTTTATCTAGAAATTGAAAAACAAATTTTACTATTTATTTTGTATGTATATTATTTATATCTATCTATCTATATACAGCAGCTAAACAATTTTGAAACAGTGGAATGCAGACTTATACTACATGATTTTAAACCATAATATAATACTTTGGGACTCTGTAGCAAACAAGACTGCAGTATTAGTGTAAGGAGAACCATATAGATAAACACAACACAGTAAAGGTTCAGATATTTACCAAAACACATATGGACAATTGATTTTCCAAAAAGATGCCAAGAAAATGTAATAGGAAAAGTATGACATTTTTAATAACTGTAGTAGAACAATTGTTTATACAAATGCAGAAAACAAACAAATAGACTCTCACACCACTATACATGGTGAATTACGCTCTTGGCTGCCAGACAAAATGGATTCCCCACAGCAAACTGAGCTGCTGGAAGTTAAACCAGAAGCAGATGGTCATGGCTGGGTGAAGGAGCAGTCACTGGACTCTGTGTTCTCAGAAAGGTGTAAAACTATCACAAGCCCTCCCTTTACACAATCAAGCCAAATTGATTGCAGTTTTAGGTGTCAAAATAAACATCCAGAAATACCCCCTTCCATTCCCCAGTTTGAAACACATGACGGAGACTTCTGATTTCCAGCTTGGAAAACAACCAATAAGAGGTCACCTGGCCCAGTCATGAAGGCTCAGCTATATCAACCAATCAGAACTCAGCTGTGTAAACCAATCAAAAGTAAGTGTTTCAGGCCTTCATTTGCATAAACAGACCTGATTGAGATCTTGAACAGGAACTTTTGCTGTAAACCCCAAACCCTCTCTTTGTTCTCTGTAATGAACCTTTGTTTTACACTGAACACTGCATCTTCCTGATTTGAAAACTGTTTACAGAAATAAAGTCTCTTTCCTTCAAATTTTTTTCAGAGAATTTTGTTCACATATTTAATAATTCACTTATAATAAATAATAGCCTTAAATATAATAATTAAAAACAATAGCCCTAAATATGATATTTAAAGATATAAAACTCCTAGAACAAAACATAAGAGAAAAGTTTTGTGTTTAAAGCAAAACTTTCTTAAGTGCAAAAGTTGGAAACAGAAAAGGGAGATGTTGATAAATTGTACTTTATCAAAATTAAAAATGTGTGAACTTCATAAAAGACCATTAAGAAAATGAAAATTCACATCCTAGATGAAAAATGTTTTCAAAATATAAATCTCATATAGTACATGTATTGAAAAAATAGACATAATTCTTATGAATTAATGATAACACAAACAACTAAATAGCAGGGAAATAAATAAACACATAACCAAAGGAAGTGCTTAAAGGGCACATAAGCACATTAAAAGATGTTCAAAAACATTAGTCACTGAGGAAATGGAAATTAAAACCATTGAATGACCACTAAAATAACGAAAATAAAGAGCATTAATTTTACCAGGTATCAAAGAAGATACAAAAAAATTGGACTTTGAAGCATTCCTATTGGAAACCTAAATGGTCCTGAAACTTTAGAAAATACACTAGCATTTATAAAGTGGTTTGGCAGTGTGCATATGTGTGTTTTTGTTTGTTTGTTTAAAGCAAAACATACATTTACCATAGGACCAGATAATTCCTTTCCAAAGAATATATCCAAAAAAATTAAAACATATGTCCACAAGAAGGCCTATATGTGAATGATCATAGCAACAGGATTCATAATAGCTTTAACTAGTAATAAACAATGTGTTTTAACTAGTGAATAAGTAATGCAGGATGTATGCATGTACTCACAAGTTATTTATTTATTTATTTGAGACAGGGTCTCACTCTTTTGCCCAGTCTGTAGTGCAGTGGCAATATCTCTGCTCACTGCAACTTCCTCCTCCCAGCTCAAGCAATCCTCCTGCCTCAGCCGCCTGAGTAGCTGGAACTACAGGCATTCACCAGACCGGTTTCGCCATATTACGCAGGGTGGTCTCAAACTCCCGGACTCAAGCAATCTGCCTGCCTTAGCCTCCCAAAATGCTGGGATTACAGGTGTGAACTATTGCACCTAGCCCTCACACGTACTTTTAAACTAAGTATCAATACACACAAAAACAGGGATGACTCTCTAAAAACATAATGTTCAGAAAAATAAGCCAGACACAAAAGATTACATGCTGTACGAATCCGAATCCATTTATGTAACTTTTCTAGAAAAGGAAAAATGTAGCATGCACACACATATACACTCACAAACACACACACACACACACACACACACGACTACAAGTCCATGGGGATAGGTCTGAGAGCAGCAATTGACTGCCAATAGGCATGGAGAAATTTGGGGGTGATATTGTTCTAAAAATGTTTTTTGGTGATGAATGCCTGACTGTATACATTTATTAAAACCACTGATGTTTACACTTAACATGGTTAAATTTTATGGCACATAAATTATACTCAACAAAGGTGTTAAAAAGAAAGAACACATTTATCAAAGGAATAATGTAAAATAATGTGAAATTTGATAGATATTGAAAGTATATATTAAAAAGATATTACATGCAGGGTTCCTGAAGCAAAAATTAAATTTGTTTAGGGGACATACTTCAAGTGCCCACACATCAAAAAATAATAAATATTTTTAAAATGACATCTTCTGGCTTATTTAATTAGTATGACACCTCGATTATTAGTGGCACTTCTCAAACCCAACATAAGTTTGTAGCCTAAGAACTAGGGGATAATAGTAAATACAAATCACCGACTTTACCTTCTAGCTACTTGCATTACTGATATGCATTTATGAGAGTTACCTCTTTTCTGGAATACCAAATAAAGAAGAAAGGCGAAAGAATATTTTACAAATGCAGGTGATAAAATAAATACATCTGCCACTCCTAACATTGTTGAAAAATGAGGTATTTCTCAGATGAAAATTTAATAGGTAAAGGAAGCATACTTCATCTTATGCAAGTATTTTAAAGTATTTTTCACAGATATATTTTACAACTTCTTAGACATGTTTCTGTATTTAGAAATACAGAATTTAGAATAGTATGTTGAGCTTTAATATGGCTTGATGCACACTATTTGTTAAATTAAACAGTTCACTAGTGAAACTATCTGGAGCTCTAGAAATATATGAGACTCTTTCCAACAACCTCCACCTCCCAACCAATGATGCCAAATTCTTATGATCAACCATATCAGATTCTACTCCTCACGGATGTTATTATTCTGCAAATAACAGACACCTCTTTTAAGACCTTTACTACATATCCTTGTTACAATTTATACTCCTTCTGAACTCCTGAGTACCCTAACACTTATCATTGAAATTTATTGAATAACTTCTCCATTAATAGCACATAACTTATAATTGACTACTTGTAAGACTCTTCTATGAAAAAATGCAGATTATTAGTATATGGAATGTATGACATTTAATTTGCTGATTGGGGACTTATTTTTGTCATTTTGCTTTGTTGATAAAGAATAATAGACATAAATATTCATAAATAATAGTATTTGTTAAGTGTCTACTATGCTTCAGACACAAGCATTTTCTCTGGTACAGGATTGAGTCGCATGGATAAGTGGCCCTGGGATAAATGCACAAGTGAATCTAAAATGATCTCCATCTGTATGCTTTGTGTCAAAATAACTTTAATAACTAATAAAACATGCGTAATAGTTTTACTTGAAAACATGAAACTACATCTAATCAAACTGAATCATATTTTATGTTTGCATTTGTACTATCACTGTAAATTTAATTCACTCTTTAATGAAGGACTGAAAAGAAATTAAAAAGGACACAAATGTACATATTTCAAAGCTAAGTAAAAATACCACACATATGTTCAATTGAAGCCTTAATTACCCACAAAAGTGAATGATTAGATTCAAAGTCAGTCTAATCAAAGTTTTGTAATCTTTAGTGGAAAATTGTGTGGGCAGCTTTCATTATAAGCAGGCATGGCTAGGGTAATGAGAGCATCGACCATGACATTTTGAAATCATATACATGTAGAAATTAGAGCAAGGAGGGAAGCTTCTCTTTATTCATTAGAATAGCTAAATGACTTGTGATATTGGCTTAAAAGGAAAATCATTCTGAAGCATCTACAATAATATTTCACAGGGTAATCCCAAATGAGATGCCCTATCTGAATACTTTCTAAATTGGAAGGAAGAACAGTGCACAGAGTTTAACTATATTTTGTTAATAATTTATTAAACAACATGTATAAATATTATTTCCTTTAAATCTGTTATTAAAATAAACATTCGACTTCTTATACTGAAAAATTAGTGGCAATATTATACTTTAAAGAAAGGGATAACATACTTATTAGGTTTACTTAGAAATTCAGGTAGCAATTTTAAAATTATATCCTAGAAAGAGATTATTTAAAAACAAGGAATAGCATAGTTAATATTTTTTATAAATATTCTAAAAGCTACTTTTCAGTACAAAAAGTATTACCTTTTTGTACACATTCTGAAATTTTGCCCAGGTGAAAAGATCTGCCTCAGTTTAATAAGTAAAATTTCAATGTTTTTCAACATTACTTTCCTTTACATCTATTCTTTATGCACGCCTTTTCTAAATAGCTGACTTAAATATATTTCACTTTATTCTAGAGCAAAAGGAAAGTTGTTAAAGCTGTTTATGATTATTGGACTGGAAATAATAATTACTTTAGAATCCAATTTGCATTCATCAACTGTATCATTAGGATCAAACTCTAGCATTTTGGAAATGTGGGTTTTTTAATAAAGGAAAATAAAATTTTGAAAGCCTCTCTTTTCAAATGGGAAGCTGGTATAAATTACAAAATCAAATTTTGCTTACTGTTTCCTTTTGCCTTTACATGCAATCTTGTACTAGGAAAAAACATCTAACCAAATATCCACAAAAATTAGAAATCTCTTTCAAAAGGCCCTTTGGCAATAGGTCATTTTGGCTATATTTGAATATCTATAATAGAGAACATTTAAATAAACAAACATTGGATCTTTTTGTCACACAGTTTTTATGTAGATCGAAATGAAATCTGCAATCTACAATTTGCTACATCCATGTTGAAAATATCATTTTTCCTAATTACAGCCCTGACAATACTTAGACATCTACATCTTTTCAACATCTCCTTTATTCTCCCAAGTAAACAACTGTCAGATTTATGACTCCTCATGTGAAATAAGTAATAGTCACTTCACACTATAGCGACCTTGTTTTGGATAGAATCTGGTTTGTCAGTTCTCCCTGGCCATTTTTTAAGGGGCTTTCTATTTTGAAATACTGTCTGTCAAGAATGAAACTGATATCTATTTCTCACCACTCAAAAATTAACTCAAGATGGATTAAAATTCTACAGGCAACACCTGAAACTGTAAAAGTCCTAGAAGAAAACCTAGGAAAAACTCTTATGGATGTTGACTTAGACATATAATTTCTGCCTAAGACCCCAAAACTAAATGCAACAAAAACAAAAAAAATAGACAATGGGACTTAATTAAAATAAAAAGCTTCTGCACAGCAAAAGAAATAGTCAGTAGAGTAAACAGACAACCTACAGAATGGAGGAAAATATTTGCAAATTATGTCTCTAACAAAAGACGAATATCCAGAACGTAAAATGAACTCAAACAATTCAACAAGCAAAAAGAAACCCCACTCTTGAAAGAAAGCATACGACTGGATGTGGTAACTCATGGCTATAATCCCAGTACTTTGGGAGGCCAAGGCAATAGGATCACTTGAGGCCAGGAGTTTGAGACCAGCCTGGCCAAAATAGCAAGACCCCTTCTCTAGAAAAATTTTAAATTTAGCCGGGCATAGTATCATGCAGCTACAGTCATATATACTCAGGAGAATGAGGCTATAGGATCACTTAAACCCAGGAGGTTGAGGCTGCAGTGAGCCAAGATTGCACCACTGCAATCCAGCCTGGACAGCAGGATGAGACCCTATCTCAAAAAGAGAGAGAGAGACAAAGAGACTGGGTCTTGGTCTCCTGTCCAGGCTGTAGTGCAGTGGTGCAATCTTGTTTCACTGCAGCCTCAACCCCCTGGGTTTAAGCAATCCTCCTGCCTTATCCTCCCAAGTAGCTGGGACTATAGGCACATGTCAGTATGCCTAGCTACCTTTTGTATTTTTTTGTAGAGATGGGGTTTTGCCACATTGCCCAGGCTGGTCTCAGATTCCTGGGCTCAAGCTATCTACACACTTAAGCCTCTCAAAGCGCCGGAAATATAGGCATGAGTCACCATGCCCAACTAACGTTGTCTCTTAAAAAAAGAAGAAAAAAAAGACACACAAGTGGCCAAGAAATATATGAAAAAATATTCAACATCACTAATCATCAGAAAAATGCAAATTAAAACCACATTGAGATATCATCTTACACCCATCAGAATGGCTATTATTAAAAAGTCCCCAAACAACAAATGTTGTCATGGATGCAGTGAAAAGGAACCCTTATGCACTCTTGGTAGAAATGCAAATTAGTACAACCTCTATGGAAAACAGTATGGAGATTTCTTAAAGAATGAAAAACAGAACTACCATTTGACCCAGCAGTCCTACTACTGGGCAGGTGTCCAAAGGAAAATTAATCATTATATAAAAAAGACTCCTACACTCATATGCTTATTACGGCACTATTCATAATACCAAGTGGAATCAACCTAAATGTCATGTAATCATGACAACTTCATGGAATCAATCTCATGGAATCAACCTAAGTGTCCATCAGCGGTTGATTGGTTAAAGCAAATGTGGTATATAGACATCATGGGATACTATGCAGCCATAAAAAAGAATGAAATCATGCCTTTTGCAGCAACATGGATAAAGCTGGGGGCCATTATCCTAAGTGAAATAAACTCAAAAACAGAAAATCAAATGCCATGTATTCCACTTGTAAGTGAAAAACTAAACAATTGGTATTTGTGGACATAAAAATGGAAATTATGGACACTGGGGACTCCAAAAGAAGGGAGGGGGTGAGGGAGTGAGGGTTAAGAAATGACCCATGGGTACAATGTTCACTATTTGGGTGATGGGTATACTAGAAGCTCAAACTTCACAATCACACAATATATCCATGTAACAAACTTGCACAAGTACCCCCTAAATCTAAAACTTAAAAAAATAAAAATTAAAAAATATATATTGCCTGTCTAGTGGGCCCAATAAAAAAAATTGAATGTAATTCAATTGAATGTAATTCAACATGTAATTGAATGTCTATAAAGACAGAGTAAAATACTCGTAGAAACCCTTGTAAAATAGAATAAAAGTGAGAACAGGGCTTAGAGGATCAAAAAAAGTCTTTTATATTAAAAATAATATAATGATAAGATTTGAAAAATTAGAAACATTTGGCATTCAGATGATACTTCAATGAAAGTAGGTTAAAAAGGCAAATGAGGTTATTGGCAGAATAAAGAGGCAAAAAAAAACCAGATTACAAAAAAGTAAAATTTGAATAATTATCACCAAAACAAGATTAAGCAAATATTGGAATCATAGAGCACTAACAGCCTAAGTCAGTTATGCAAAAATATCAAATGTAATAGTAAAAGAAAGAAAATGTGAAAAAAAGGGGGAAGTACAGGGAGGACATAAATAGAATAGTGATATATTAACACAGAGACAATCACTGTTCTTGAAAATAGACCATGGCATTCAGAACAAATGCCACGATGTATGAGTCACCCTGTAAAATAATGTTTTTCCTGCACTAAAGATAGATCTTAATATGTAGACTGATAAAAATTCCTATTAGTGAATAAATTCTAACATAGTCTTTAAATTGTAAGACATGAGCAGAAAAGCTTATAATTATTCTTAGCTAAATCAGAGTGAACAATAAACATCATAAAATGGGAATAGCTTCATTATAAATTCTAAATGATTTTAGACACAAGATATATTTTATTTAAGAATTTCACGGAAAGTTATTTTTTGAAAAGAAATACAGAAAAATTATACATCCTGTATTTTATTTAAAAAATATTTGGGCTGTGATAAATGACTTGTACTGTGATAAATTAAAAATAAAACAATAAAAAGTTTCAAAAGTTGGATAAAATAATGCTATAACAGGTTGCAAACAGAAATATTATTAAAACTAGAGATGAATATTACTAATAATTTTAAATTTGGTTATTAATTTTAATGTACATTCTAAAAGGTCTACAATATTTAAAATAATAATATGGATGTATTACTTTGCTAAGGCTGATGTAACAAATATCAAAGGCTGGGTGGCTTAAACAATAGAAATTTACTTTCTCACAGTTGTGGTGTCTAAAAGCCCAAGATCAAGTTGTGGGCAGGGTTGGTTTCTTCTGAGGCCTTTCTCATTGGCTAGCAGATGGCCTTATCTTCACTGTGTCCTTGCATGGTCTTCCCTCTGGAAGAAGGAGAATAGACCCATGCTAACAGCATCCGAAGAAATGGGAAGTAGGTATATTAATTGCAGACAAGGAAGATTATCAGTGATAAATAGGGTCATTACAGAATTTTTAAAAGTCAATTTTTCAAAAAGACATAACAACACTAAATGTGTATGATCTAATAAGAGAATGTCAAAAGACACGAGACAAAAACAGTATTACAAGAAAAAAGTAGAAAAATTCACTCTTATTTGATACTTCAACACTTCAATTTTAGTAACTGATAGTTCAAGCAGGCAAAAATCAGTAAGGATATAGTTGACCTGGATAGGACTATCAATCCACATGATCTAATTCGCATTCATAGAATAATTCATCCAATAGCAACCGAATATGTATTTTTTTGAAGATCCCATGAAGCTTTCACCAAGATAGATTATATCTTGTGCTATAAAACACATCTTAAATTTGAAAGAAAGGAAGTTGCTATGGTGTGAATGTTTGTGTTCAACCACAATTCATATATTGAAATTCTAAAACCAAGATATTATTAGAAGTGGGGCCTTTGGGAAATTATTAGATCATAAGAGCTGAGCCTTCATCAGTGGGATTAGGGACTTCCTAAAGAGGCCCAAGAAAGACTCCTTGCCTTTCCAACATGTGAAGATGCAGAAAGAAGTCTCCCTTTATGAGCAACAGGCCCTCATCAGACAAAGAATCTGCGAGTACCTTGGTCTTGGACTTCACAGCCTCCAGAATTGTAAGAAATAAATATTTGTTGGTTATAAATCAACCAGTCTGTAATATTTTGTTACAGTAGCCTGAATGGACTAAGGCAGGTCATGCAAAATGTTGTCTCAGATCACAATAGAATTAACCTAGAAATCAATAATGAAAAGAGAGCTAGAAATTGTTGAAAAGTCCTGATATTAGACAAAACAATCCTAAAAATGGGTCAAAAAACAAATCTTGAGAAAAAAATTTTAAACATTTTCAACTACATGAAAATGAAATTACAACCTATTAGAATATGTGGAATGCATGGAAGGCAGTACTAAGAGGGAAATTTTTAGCACTGAATGTAGATATTAGAAAAAAAGAAAGATCTAAAATTAATAATCTTACCGTCCTCCTTAGTAAATTAGAGAAGGAAGACGAAATGTATTCTAAAACAAGAAGAAACCAATAAAAATTAGAAAAGAATTAATGAATTTGAAAAAAAGGAAATCAATAGACAAAATCAACAAAACCAAAATGTTGTTTTTTAAAAAGATCAAAACAATTGATAAATTAAATTTTTAATAAGGTTAATTTAAAAAATGGTATGCCGCCTCCAAATTCATATGTTGAATTCCAAACTGCCAATGTGACTCTATTTGGAAACAGAGCCTTTAAAGAGGTAATTAAAGTTAAATAAGATCATAAAGGTGGGGCCCTAATCATATAGGACTTGTGTCCTTGACAGAAGAGGCAGAAATACCAGATCTCTCTCTCTCTCTCGCTCTCTCTCTGCATGTGCACAGAAGAAAAATACAGCAATAAGGCAGTTATGTGTAATCCAGGAAGGGAGGCCTCACAAGAAGCAAATTCTATTGGCACTTTATTGTGTACTTCCAGACTCCAGAACTGTGAGAAAATAAATTTCAGTTAAACCACTCAGTCCATGATATTTTGTTAGAGCAGCCTAAGCAGACTAATATAAGCGGAAACACACAAATGTATAAATATCAGAAATGAAAGAGAGGTCATCACTAGTAATCCCACAGATACTAAAAGAATGCTAAAGGAAAGCACTGAACAACTTATTGGCTACAAAATTAATAAGGTACATGAAGTGGGGCCATTCTTTGAGAGGTACCAAGTCAAAATTCACAAGGAGAAGTAGATAATCTGAATAGGTCTATATATAAAAAAATTGAATTAATAGTTAATAATCTTCAAAAGAAAGTATTGGCAACAGTAATAAATATGAATAGATAAATGAATGAATGAATGAATGAACAAAAAAGTAAATAGTATCAGTCCAGATGGTTTCATTAGTACTTTATAACCAACATTAAAGGAAGAAATAATACCAGCTCTCCCTAATCTATTCCAAAATGTGTAGAAGAGGGAACACTTAAAACTTATTCTATGAGGACAGCATTGCATTTATAATAAACCAGATAAAAACATTATGTTTTAATCTGTAAACCAGTATGTCTCATGTGAACATAGATACAAAAATTCTCAACAGAATATTTGCAAATTGAATCCATTCATATATAAAAAGAATGATATACTATGACCAAGTGAGATTTATTCCATCTATGCAGGCTGTTTCAATATTCAAAAAAATCAATTAATGTAATCCATCACATCAACAGGCTAAAAAAGAAAAATCAGATGATTATGTAAATAGACGATGAAAAGTATGTGACAAAATGCAACACCTATTCTTTATTAAAACTCTTATCAAACTAGTAATAGAGGGAAACTTCCTCAACTTGATAAAGGGCAACCATAAAAACTTAACAGCTGTCATTCTACTTAATGGTGAGAAACTATGTTTTTCCTCTAAGATTTAAAACAAGGTCTCTCTTACCACTTGTATTCAATATCATTCTGGAGGTCAATGGTAGGGAAATAAAGCTAAAGTAAATGAAAGCTATACAGATGGAGTAGAAGAAACAGAACTGTTTTTATTGGTAAATGACCTGAATATTAACAAAAGAAGAGAAAAAACAACTAGTTCTGGACTTTAAGTGAATATAGCAAGATTGCAGAATACAAGGTTAATATAACAAAGCCAATTTTTTAATACCAGCAATTAAGATTTGGAATTTGAAATTAAATGGAAAACAATAGCATTTAAAATACCACCAAAAATACTTTGATGCAAGTCTAACAAAATATGCGTAAGACCTACAGGCAGAAAATTATAACACTCTGAAGAAGGAACTCAATGTAGATCTAAATAATGAAGAGATATTCAGTGTTCGTGGATTGTAAGACTCAATATTGTTAAAATAGTACGTTTTGCTAACTTGATCCAGAAAATCTGCATAATAAAAATCTCGGGGATATATTTTATAGATATTGACAGACTAATTCTAAAATATATATATAAAGGAAAAAGATTTAAAACACACAACAGAAACCAAGACAAAAAAGAACAATATTAGAAGACAAAGCACTATCCCATGTAAAGAATATTGTAAGGCAACAGTTTTGAAGACAGTGTCTGTGTGTGTGTGTGTGTGTGTGTGTGTGTGTGTGTGTATACATACCATACATACATAAATACTACATAAACTATGTAAGTTATACTATATATAAGCCTAATAAATTTAAATTTAATATATTTAATATTTACTTTGGCTGCTTGCAATGGACTAAATGTTTCTGCTTTGCAAAAGTTCATGTTTGTCGATCTAAATATCAAACAGAGAGAGGATCTCTACAAGAAAAAGATATTTATTTTGGAATAGGGCGTCACAATGGGAATATATGTGCCATAGTCAAGTATGTGCAGATTTAGGGAGGTAAAGAAAGACAAGGGGTTTTAAAGGAAAAATAAGAGGATTGCATATTTTGAAATGATTATCTTTGGCTGCAGGGATCAATAGCGTGAGTGATGGCCATTTCAAGGTTAGACAGACAGTTGCTGAGCCGATGCCTTCACAAAAGTAATTTTTTATGTAAAGTCACAATGACCTTTGTGCTGGCTTGTGGTATTTGCAGAGTCCTTTGTGGTAATTTTGTTATCAGGCATACAAGCATGAGAACCCTCTCTGATTCACTTTCCCTGGCTCCATTTTTCAGGGTTTTCTTTTCTTTTGTTTTGTTTTGTTTTTAACATGAGTGACTTCATTTTGATTATGACAATTTTCACATGTTGAAACCCTAATTTAAATGTGATGGTATTTGGAAATCAAGCTTTTGGAAGGAATTAAGTCATGAGTATGGAAAAGACCGTATAAAAAGAGGCCAGAAATCTAGCTTGCTCTCTTTACTCCAAGAGAGGATGCAGAAAGACAATTTGTCAGTAAACTAGGAAAAGTGTTCCCATCAAGAATCCTGCCCTGCTAGCACCTTTAACTTGGACTGCCAACCTCTAGAATGAGAAACATAAATTGTTTAAGTCACTCTATTTGTGCTATTTTGTTATAGTAGCACCAACATGAACTGATAAGATGCTTGAACTCAAATAATTTTGAGGAATTTTTGGTAATAACAATAATATCATTTTACTTTGTTGCTGGTTATTCTATGGAACAATGTCATCTATTTTAAACACTATAGACATGTATATTTGTATTAGTTTTCTATTGTTGCCTAACAGATTACTCAAAAACGTAATGGTTTAAGCAGGATTTATTTTTCACAGATTATGTGGCTCCTAAATCCAGGCTCAGCTTTTCTTGTTCCTCTTTCTCAGGTATCCCCCAAGGCTACAATCAATTTGTCCAGTAGGGCTGTAGTCATCTCAAGGTGCAACAGGAGAAGGATCTGATTTCAAAGCTCAATCACTCATGTGGTTGTAGGTAAGAATCAGTTCTCTGTGGGCTGTTAGAGGACCTAAGTTCCTCAGTGGTCATTACCTGGAGGACACCTCAGTCCTTTGCCATGTGGGCTACTTCCATGTGGACAATCTGACGAAATCCAGTGTGTGAGTGCAGACAAGACAGAATTCAGTCTTTAATAACCTAATCTCGGAAGTGACATCCCATCTCTTTTGCCATATTCTATTTGTTAGAAGCAAGTCAGTAGATCCAGTCCACACTCATAGAGAGTAGATTGCAACAGGGTTTGAATATCAGCAGGTAGGGCCCATTAGGAGTTATTTTATAAGCTTATCATCGCAGTGTTTTTATTCCACTATTTGCCTATAAATTCCTACTGTATAATATACATTACTTTTAGAAACATGAGTCAGAATCAGTGTTCTGATGTCTTTCTCGTATGAAAAATCAGCCTGCATAGTTGGCTGTCAAAAATTTTTGAATAAAAATGAACCTCTAGGCTTTATCTTTATATCAGCCATTAAAGACAGCCGCCATCTGTCATAAATTAAAATGAAAAAGGCATAGTACATCCACAAATAGAAGTATTTGTAAACTTTTTGTTTTAAAATGGAGACATACACTTAAACATTTAAGAAGGAAAATGTAGTTTTGAAAGGAACTGATTCAGTAAGGTAGGCAATATATCTTTTTCATTAAGCTTTCATTAATTTCCAATATGAGATAACAGTATAGTCAAATTGGAGGATCCTAAGTAGAAACCACAGTCCCTAGGGGTCTCTACTAATTGTGATCCTAAGGCAAATCGTTAAAGCAAACTTCCTTTAATTAGATATATTTCCCAAGTTGGATGCAGAATACTCAACAACTCCCACGACTGTGGTAAGGATCTTAGCATTGATTACTTTCTCTTCCACACTCAGTCAAGGAAGTAAGGCTCTAGTGCAATCAGATGCACTAGATTTATTTCTCAATATTTTTAAAGGTTTTGATGAGCTGAAGTTATAGTTATCTTGAACTTTCCATCAAGAATTTTAACTTTTGAAAGACATTGTCTTCATTGATTAGTATAACCCTAATTGGTTTCTTATCCTCAAACATGAGACTCAAATCATTCAAGTGAAATGTGGAATTGAGCATTTTATATATATATATATATATATATATATATATATATGTATTGATATACATATGTAGGTATTGATATATGGACACACATACATGTATACATATGTATTGAGCATTATATATTTATATATAATGTATAATATGTATATTATATGTATAATATATGTATATGTATAATATATGTATATTATAGTAAGGTAGAGGGAGATAAATGTATATGCACATTTTTTAAATGATGATACATCTATTAACATATACTATTTTATGCAACTTCCAAATCTGAATAGTAAAATAATTCAAAATTGAAGAACATATTACAAAAATGCCTTACGATTATATTTTATATCTTGGGTGCTGAACTAGAGCCAGATTTGAAGTTCTTCGCAGCCAGTACCAGAAGAGGCAGAAAAGTTGCCAGTACCCGAAGAGGCAGAAAAGTAATTCTTCTGTGATGGCAGAATAAAAAAGACATGCAACAGACCTAACTGAATGCAATGTCCTATTATATATTGGTGGAGATGCAGTATCTTTAAAATAATTGTTTTCCCTATAGAAACACTAGGTAATTCTCAATATTTAATTCAATCATTTATTTTTTCTCTCAGCCTTCTTAGATGTCTTCATATGTAACCTATACAACTGCATTGGTTGTGTTCTTACACTTGTTTACTATTGATTTGGATTGCTTCTACCTCACTTTTTAATGTTTACTTCCAAGTGGAAGAAGATCTGCTAGTATTTTACTTATTTACTCTCTCTATTCCTTAAGCTTTCTTGAGGAAGAGTAATTTAATCAGACTAATAATTTTGAAAGAAGAAATCTGGTGCAATTATCCTAGACCTCACTGCTTCTTGGGAATAAATCTTCCATAAAGATGGCATGTTTTGCCACAGTCCTCCACACTATATGTTTTACAGGGGCACTGTAAGTTTTACATTGGGAGGCCTGCATAGATTCAGCACTATTATAGGTTTTAAGTCTACTTAATTCTCAGGTTCAGTATTAAGAAAGCTAATTTCCTGCAGATTCAGTACATTGTTTAACATCTGCTTATCAGTGATAAAGATGGTTGTTACATTCTCCTTTTCATGCATTTGTTTTATATTTGATTAGAAACTCAGGTGGAGAAAAGAGTGGTGTTACATATCACCCCCACTTAAACCCCAATAATTCTTATAAATGATTACTTTTATTATATTTTCTAAGTTGTTATGGTCATTGCACTGTAAACCATTAAGTTATTATCTTCTATAACCAAAAATGATAGAATTTTTACTGTTTCTTAGCTGATACCATTTGTTTTGCTACAAAAATACCATCTAAAATTGAGACTACATTGGTTAATTTATTTCCAATATTAATATCTGGATTATTTATTTTATCACATTTGCATCAACATCCAATAATAAAAGATAAAAATGGCATTCTTCTACTGAATGCAAATGACTCCTGGATTTGATACTCAACATGATATGAATTTTTTTGAAAGACAAATTTATTTATAAGTATTGCACATGTATTCCTCCATTCATCGTTTGCCAAAACGTTGTTAAATTAATTTAGTTTCTGGTCTGTTGTTCATTTAATGTGAAACAAGTTAAATCCTTAATTCCTTAAAAAGAATTATTATTACAGGAAGTCTTCAATCTAATAATTAGATGTATTTTTTCTCTTTTGTAACTTTAACTATTTTAAAAATCATTTCTAAAGTATGGCACATGGATAGCATGTTTTGTGAGACCTAGAATATGTGGAAATAATTTTCATGCTAAAAGATCTACTTGACTAGATAGAAAATTCAAAATAATATTTGAAGACTGAGCCACACTGTATTTGTGGTGGTAATGATGGCAGTGGCTACCCTTCTGGAGTAGCTGCTGTGAAGATGCCAGCTGCAGCTGGGGAGACGTGGCCGGGGCTGTGCACTCAGAGAGCTGGCGGGGGCTGGGAACAGGCAGGAGCCTCACCCACTTCTGAGTCAGTGGGACAGGAGCCCTGTGCTTCTGGGCACAGCCATAGCCACCTAGCTGTGGCTCCAGACTTGGGCATCCCTGTGCTTTTTGGAGCCCAGGAAGCCCTCCCTGTCCCTGCAGGCTGGGAAGTGCCTGTTCCCGCTCCCTAGCTTCTCCCAACTCTGGCGCCAGCTCCAATTGTGGAGCAAAGTTGTAGCTAAGCCTGGGCGCTATTGCAAACCTGGCCAGTTGTGCGTGTGTACCCAGGGCAGTGCTGACATGCAAGCCCCCTGCTGCCTCAGGCCTCTCCAGACTTTGGGTGTCAGTGAGCACAAAAGGGAGGGGTGCTGAGGGCAGCTCAGCCTGGACCTATAGGAACCTCTGGGCAGGAACAGCCTGGGCACCATGGAAGGCATGATGATAGTGTGAGGCAGACAAGTTCCTGGGCAGAAAAGGGCAGGTCTCCAGTGAAACCCCACCTTCAAGCCAGGGACAGCCTGAAGCCTGGGGGCCAGACTGCCAGTTCTGGGTGGAATCCACAGCCTGAAGTAAGAACTCATAGTGCTTTTTCCAGGTTGGCCCATGGCTTCCCATGGACAAATCAGTACGCATTTCTTCCCTTCAGAGCCCATAAAAACCCTGGACTCAGCCAGAATCACCCAGACTTTGGTACTACCAGCTGCAGGAAGGAGTTACTCACTTCGGGTCTCCTCAACTTTTCGGGACAACTTGCCTGTGGAAAGGAGCTACCCATGGTTCTCCTCTCTGCTGACAGCTGGACACTAGCTGGGACAACCTGTGGTCTGCAGATAGTATCTACCCACTTCAGGTCTCCTAAGAGCTGTTTGGTTCCTCAATGAAGCTCCTTTGTGCCTTTTTAACCCTCCAGTTCTTACCTTACCTCATTCTTCCTGGACATGGAACAAGAACTTGGGACCCACTGAATGGCAGGAATGAAAGCACTGTAACACAAACAGAGCTGAACCCCCTCCCCTCGCCACCTTCACTTGCCATGTTGTAGATGACAAGAAGGAGAGAAGTGAGAAGGAAAGAAGAGCTGTGGCCCTTCAGGGAGCTTAAACCTAAAAGCTCCCCAAGCCAGGGCTGTGATACTCTCTTTGGGGGCTCTACAGTTCCTGGCATCTTCAAGCTTCCTGGTGCCACCATGTTCTCCGGTACTCAAGTGGAAGCAGCTTGCCATGTGCCTGGTCTAGCAGCAGCCTCACAGGAACAGACACCTGGAGGTGTCTGCCTCACCACAGCCAGCACACCTGGCTGTGTGCAGTGTCTGGGCCCTGTGCTCACTCGCACACCCCTTGCCACTCTACACTTGGCTTGACCTTGGCAGGCATGGGATACAGGCCAGTAGCATGAGCCAAGTGGTCTTGCTGGGCTGAGTGGGTGGAATGAGCCCAGCGGACCCAAGCAAAACTTGGGCAAAGGCACCACTGGCCACAGAGGTTTCCGTCTAGAAACGTGACACTCTAAGGATTCTGTGACAGTAATATATTCGAATGTTTATTATAACCCTATTAGCATAACTTACAAAGAAGCTGAATGCCCATCAAAAGAATTGTTAAATAAAATTTGTTATATCTATTATTAAAAATTATATAGCCATTGAAATCAAATAGGTAGATATATGCACACTAGGAAAGGGGTAAGTTATTAACTGAATAAAAAGTCATATATCAATTCATATCTATATAAGATAAAAATTGATAAGGATGTTTATTTCTTTTAAATACAAGATTATACATATGTATGATTAATATTACTCAAATATTTACTATAAATTTTAGAGTGAGTCTTCATGGGAATAGTAGTATAACTGTTGAATGATCTGTATTAAGGACTGCCATTTAGTGTGTATTTTTAAACAGAATTCTAGTAACTCTTTTATCTGAAATTACATATTCCTGTAAAATGTGAAACAACATATGTAACACAAAATGTTCAACTGTGGTTACTTGTAAGAGTTATACTGAATGGCTCCAAGAAGACATTCTATTACTACCAACCATTAAAAATAAAGTATTATGAATTTTATAATTACTTTTTGTGTGTTTTAGTATTTTTCAAAGGTAATATACACATACAATTTTTGTTATTTTACAAATTAAGAATAGAAAACCCACTAAACTGGATTATAACCTATTTTTGCAGCAGTGTCAATATAGGACTGTTAAAAATTACAATTAAGTTTCACAGTAAGCATTTGAATTTCTAATTTCAGAGAACTCAGAGAAAAAATATGGTGGAGCAGAAATTCAAAACCTGAGCCCAGGTTCCAAAGTCAGTGCCTTAAGGAAACAAACAAAAAACAGAAAACAATGACACACTTTTTCTCATGTATTGCATTGATTCTATTTCACTCAAAAGAGACATGGCTTCGTTTCACATCAGCTGTCTTGCTTTGTGATTCTCTGAACTGATATACAAATGTGAAACACTTACTATGACTGGTTTTCCATAGTTGCTTACAGTGCTTTTTAATGCATAATAAAAACACTTATTTGATATTAGTGGATCACTGCCATCATCTACTCCTGCTCTGCCCTGGTATCGCTTTTCTTTCCTTCCCATATGTGTATGTTAGAGACATGTAAGTTAATAGCCTAGGAGAGGGAATGCTTAGCAGCCTCTAGACGGTGATAGGACAGTTGTTAGATTTTCTGGCTTGTGCACACCGAGGTTCTTTGAGTACAGGGTCACAATGAAAGAAAAGTTCAAAGTGTCATGCCCACCATTGCTAAGTAATTCCAATGTTATTGAACGAAGTAGCATATGAATAAAACTCTGGATAATTGTTTCTTTCTACTTCATCTCCACTTACAGAGTTAAAAATTGTTCCTTGAGTCTAAAAGTGATATATTACTCCAAATCTTCACTCTTTTTTAAACGTTTTATTTTGAAATAATTATAGATTCATAGACAGTACCAAAGACAGTGCAGAGGTCCTATGTATTCTTCACTCGGTTTCCTCTGTGGTTACATTGCATATTATTATAGCACAGTATCAAAGCCAAATAATTGACATGGGTATAATGTGTGTATATAGTCCCATGTCAATTCGCTATGTGTGTAGATTTGTGTAATCACCACCACAATCAAGATACTAAAAAATTATATCACAGAAAGACCTCCTTTATGTTATTCATTTAAAGGCACACTTTCCCCATTATACTAAATCCCTGGCAATCACTAATTTGTTGTCTATCTCTATAATGTGAACATTTTTAGAGTTTTTTTATATGTATGGAATAATAAAATTTGTAATCTTTTGAGCCTTTCTTCACACAGCGTAATGTCTTTAAGATCCATCCCAGTTCTTGAATAGATTCATTCTTTTTTATTGCAGAATAGTATTTAAAGGTATGGATGTACCATAGTTTAACCTTTCCCCCACTGAAGGACATTTAGATTGTTCCTAGTTTTGAGCTATTACAAACAAAACTGTTTACCAGTTGTGGTGGCTCATGTCTGTAATCCCAGCACTTTGGGAGGCTGAGGCAGGAGGATTGCTTAAGTTCAAGACCTGCCTAGGCAACGTAGTGAGAAATCATCTCCACGAAATATAAAATATTAGCCAGGCATGGTGGCACACACCTGAAGTCCTAGGTACTCAAAAAGCTAAGGTGGGAGTATCGCTTGTGCCCAGGAGGTTAAGGCTACAGTGAGCCATGATTGTACCACTGCACTCCAGCCTGGGCAACAGAGTGAGCAGAGACTCTATCTCAAACAAACAAAAAACAAATGAAACTGCTATAAGCATTTATCAATGGGATTCTACGTGAATATATATTTTCACATATTTGAGATAAACATCTGGAATTGCAATTGTTAGATGACATTGTAACAGCAAATTTAGTGCTTTTAGAGATTGCCAATTTTTTTCCCAGATTGACTGTAACACTACCTTCCCACTAAATATGTATGAGAGACCTAGTCTCTCCCCATGTTCTCCAGCATGGGGGATTTTCACTATGCTTTATTTTAGCTGCTCTAATAGGCATGCAGTGATAACTTGTCTTACTTTGCACTTCTCTAATAACAGGTGTCAAACATATTTTCACGTGCTTATTTGCCAACCACATACCCTTTTCATTGAAGCATCTCTTCTTGTCTTTGGCCCATTTCCAGCCAGATTGTTTCATTTGTTTTACTCTTGAACGTTGAGAGTTCTTTATGTTTTCTAGATACTGGTCCTTTGTTGGATAAGTTGTTTGCAAATATTTTCTCCTAGTCTGTAACTAACCTTTTCATCCTCTTAAGAGGGTCATTCTCAGGGCATCTTTAATTTTCATGAAATCGAATTTTTCAGTTTTTCCTCTGATGATTGATTTGGTTTTATGCCTAACAACTCTTCAACAAACCCTAGGTCCTAATGATTTTTTTTCTCTGTTATCTTTAAAAAGCCTCATAGTTTACATTTTACATTAAAATATATGATCCATTTGAGTTAAATTTTATACAAAGTGTGAGGTTTAGGGCAAGTTTCATTTTTGAGCTTACAGATAAACAATTGCTCCAGCACCATTTGTTACCAAAACTATCCTTCCAACATTGAACTTTTTCACACTTTTGCAAATGCCAGTTGGCCACACTTGTGTGGGGCTATTTGTAGGCATTCTATTGCTTTATTTACCTATGTGACTATTTTACCACCAATACTTCCAGTCATGATTACTTTCTCTATATCGTAAACCTTGAAATCAGGTAGATAGAGTTCTCCTAATTTCTTCTTTTTTTCTTATAATTGCTTTGGCTATTCTAGCTCCTTTACTTTTCCATATAAATTTCAGAGTAACTCATCTATAACTATAAAAAATTCATGCCAGTATTTTTACAGGAATTGCTTGGACTTGTATATCGAGTTGAAGAGAACTGACATCTTTACTGGTGAAGTCTTCCAACCTATGAGCATTGTGTGTCTCTTTATTTAGATATTCTTTGACTTATTTCATCAATATTTTGTAGCTTTCGGAATACAAGTCCTATACGTGTTTTGTTAAATTTATACCTTTTTTGTTTTTTTAACACTGCAGATAGCATTGTATTAATATTTTAAACTTCAATTTCTACACGCTTGTTGATAGTGTATAGAAGTACAATTGATTCTTAATTTTGATTTTGTATACTGAGATCTTCCTAAAATCACTTATTAATTCTAGGCGTCTTTTTTAGATTCCTTGGAGTTTTTTATGTAGAACTATAAATCATCTGGAAATAAGGACACTTTTATTTCATCCTTCTCAATGTGTGTATCTTTAATTTCCCTTCCTTATTGAACTACCTAGAACTCCCAGTACTATTTTTGAAAAACAGAAGTTAGAGTAAAAGCCTTGCCTTTTGGACAGTCTTAGGGAGAAAGCATTAGTTCTTTTGTTATTAAGTATTAAATTACTTGAGGTTTTGTATAGGTGCTCCTTATCAAGTTTAGAAAATTATCTTCCATTCCTAGATTTGTGAAATTTTTAACACAAATGGGTATTGAATTTTGCCTTATGTGTTTTCTGCATTAAACAATATATCACATGATTGTTCTTGCTTGACATTGTAGATTTTTTCATTTTTAAATATTGAGCTAGTCTTGCATGTCTAGAACAAAAACATATAGCTCAATTGTATTTGATTATATTTTGTCAAAATTTTTTGTACTGATATTCATAAGAGATGTTGGTATTGGATTTTTTAAATACTACTTTTACCTGGTTTTGATATTGGGATGATACCACTTTCATAAAATGAGTTTGATAAGCTCTTTCTTCTTTCATGTTTTGGAAGAGATGATAGAGTATTGGTATTAATTCTTCTTTTAATGATTGGTATAATTCTTCAGTAAAATCACTTGGGCCTGATAATTTCATTTATGTGAAGTTTGAAATTATGAATTCAAGTTATTTTAATAGTTATAGAACTATTTAAATTACCTGTTTTATATTGAGTGAGTTGTCTTTTTCTACTTTTTCAATTTTGTCCATTTCGTCTCAATTGTAAAATTTGTGGTTTTAGAGTTTTTCTTAATAATCCCTTACTATTTCATTTGATGCCTTCATGTTCTGCAGTGATATCCACTGTTTCATTTTTAATATTAGTGACTTTTGCCTTCTCTTTTTCTTTCTCTTTATTACTATAGATTTGACAATTACATTGATCATTTCAAATAACCAAGGTTTTGTTTGTTTGATTGCTTATTAATTTTCTCTATTTTTCTTTGTTTAAACTTCGTGAATATCAGTGTTTATTGTTTCATTCCTGCTCCCTTCTTTGGGTTTATTTTTGCTCTGTTTTCTCTAGTTTCTTGAGGTAGAAACTGAGAATTTTTTTTAAGGCTTCTCCTCTTTTTTAAAGTAAGCATTTAGTGGTATAAATTCTATTGCAGCACTTCTTTAGCTGTGCCCCAGAAATCTTGATATGCTATATTTTCATTTGTATTCAATTTGATGTATTTTTTATTTGCCTTGAGACTTCCACTTTGCTTATGGATTATTTAAGAGTGCCTTTCCAGGTATTTGGAGGCTTTTTGGTAATCTTTCTGTTATTAATTTATAATTTGGTTGAATTGTGAACAGATTAACAATTTAGTAGGGTTTCAATTCTTTTAAATTCGTTGGAGATGGCTTAAAGGTCAGAATATGACCTATATTGGTATATACTTTCTATTTGTTCCCTTTATTTTCATTTCACTGCTTTTTAAAACATTTCTATGAGTTAATCAAACATGTCTCAGAATTTTGTTTTAAATTACCAAAGCATTTTAATGTATCTTTTTATATAGCTTTTATGGTGATTGCTGTAGGTATTATATTATCTATGCGTGACTTATCACAGTCTTCTGTTTTCACCATATTATCAGTTCACATGATATTCAGAAACTTTATCTCCCATTACATGTCCTTAACCTCTGCCACTTATAATAGAATTGTGTAGAAATGTCCCCTATGTACATTTAGAATGATATTAGACATATTTTATGGTTTTTGCTTCATTTGCTAAATATAATTTAGAAAACTCAAGAGAAAGAAAACTTACTGTATTTACTCATATTTTTACTTAGGATTCATTTGACACTTTTTATGATTTTTGCTTCATCTGCCAAATATAATTTAGGAAACTCAAGAAGAGAAGAAAAGCTTACTGTATCTATTCATATTTTTGCTTCCAATGTCATTCTCATTGTGTGATTTCTATTGTTTTACCATCAAGTTCACAGACTCACTTTTGTTTTCTGCATTCTGCTATTGAGCCCAGTGAGTTTTTAAAAATTTGTTATTGTATTTTTTCAGTGTTATGCTTCTCATTTGATTCTTCTATTTTTCATTTCTTGGATGAATTTTGTTTTTTCATTTATTTGAAGAATGTTCATAATTGTTCACAAAAGCATTTTTATGATGACTGCTATTGAATCCTTTTGAGATAATTCTACTGTCTATTTTACCTAAGCTTCAGCTTCTATTGATTGTCATTTTTTTTAGTAATTAGAAGTCTTCTTGTTCTTAGAATAATGAAAGATTTTTTTATTAAAACCTGAACATTTTGAATAATATGATGTGAGACCCTACTTAAACCTTGAGCTTTAGCAGTCTTTCTTTGTCTGGTCCAACTAAGGAAGAGTAATGCCACCTCCTTACTGCCAGGTGAGGAAATAAGTCTAGGTTTTCCATTTGGCTTCTGTTGACAGTTGCCTCCAGGAAAAATGGCACCTTGCTATTATTGTTGGATTTGGGATCAGAGCTCATGCTTTTCACTTGGCCTTCACTAATGCCACTTTGGTTGATGAACAAGGGGTGCCTTTTTATTACTTTTCATGTGGCCTCCAGTGATACTATAGGAGTGAAGGTTGGTCTCATTGCTGCTAAATGAGGTTGAAAATACTCAATCTCCACAGGGTCTACTGTGACACCCCCCAGTGAGAAGGGTGAGGGCTTGCTTACTACCTCCAGGGGTGGGGCAGAAGTCCAGGGTGCCCACCTTTTCTACTCAGACTCTGTGAAGGGAGAGTCCTTGTTACCACCCAGTGGTGATGAGTGTTCTTGATCTCCATTCTTCCTCCTCTGACACCACTCTGTAATCAGTGTGGGTCACCTCATTACAACCTGGTGACAGTGGAAATCTGGGCTCCCTGCTTGACTTTTTTAGGTGAGGGTGGTGCCACAGTTATTTTACAGTATTTATCTGGAGCACCGCTGTTATTGTTGAAAAGATCTGCACTTTTCAGGCTGCCTTTTGTTTGTTTGTTTGTTTCTTCAACTAAAGAGAGCAGGCTTTTGGAGGAGCTTTTTTTTTGTCTGCAACTATTGGCTTTTCCAGGTCATTGGTTTCTGTAATAACTTCTGTGGAGTATGTGAAAAGAAAGTAAATCTTGGGACCCCAAAATCACTAAGTCAAAGGGGAAAAGTCAAGCTGAGAACTGCATCAGGCAAACCTGCCTCCCATTTTGTTCTTAAATAATATGGCTGCAAAGATAAAAAAGCTATATACCTCCCTTACAATTTGCCTACAGGGAAATTCCTTGTGGTCCTCAAGATCTTTACTCTGAAATGGTTATGTTGAATTTAACCTTGGCAATGAAGATTGATAGCTTATCTTCACCAGTGTGGGACAAAAGACAGAATTCAAAGTCATCCCTCTGCTCACCTCTGCATATCTGATTGCTTCGTCTGCCTTATTGCTTATGTAAAAATGCAAATTCACTAAGTCAGACTGAGTCATAAGTGACTATTCCTCTGCTCCCTCTCACATGTAAATTTTGTATTCAGTGAAAGGCCAATCAAGGACCCAAAAGAATGCAACATTTTGTCTCTTAACTACCTATGACCTGGAAGCCCTGGCTTTGAGTTGTCCCCACATTCTAAACCAAAGCAGTGTATATCTTACACATTTTGATTGCTATTTTAGGTCTCCCTAAAATGTATAAAACCTTAAAAGTGAAGAGATATCCACTTATTGAAAGATAGAGTACATATGTTTTCCTATTCCTTTCACTATGTACAGCTAAAACATACATGTAAATGTCTATATAAAACAAACATAAGAAAACTCCAAAAGGTAGCAAGAAGAAAACAGACGAACTAGGACTTCAAGACCCAAGGAGCAACATGGTAGTGGGCTTCCTCAATTATCATTTTTGCCTTATGCATCTATGAACCCAAAAATATCTGAGACAGATCTAAATCAATTTAGAAGATTTATTTTGCCAAGGTTAATAATGCATGCGTGACACAGCCTCAGGAGGTCCTAACGCCATTCTCAGATGTGTTCAATTGCAATTGTGTGTCACTGTGGACACAAAATGACCAAATATCATTCCAGCATTACTTGTTGAAAGGTTATCCTTCTCCCAGTGAACTACCTTGACATCTTTGACAAAAATCGATTAGCCATATATGAGTCAGCCGAATTCTGGTCTATTAATCCATTCATCCATCTTTATGAAAATACCATACCATATTTATTACAATTGGTCACTAGGAAATCTGAAATTATAAACTGTAAGTCCTTTAAATTAGGTTTTCCATATTTACTTTAATGTGTAGGTCATTTGTATTTCCAAATATATCTAAAATTAACTTGTTAGTTTTTACAAAAAAAAAATCCTCTGTGATTTTGCAATTACGTAGCACTATATCTACAGATAAATTTGAGAACTGTTGTTTTAATAATATTGAGTTTTCTAATCTAGGTACATGTTATAACTTTGTCTTTATTTGGTTTTTTATTAATTTGCCTCAGCAATGTTTTACAATTTATAAGGTACAGGTCTTTCACAGTTTTGTCAGATTTATTCGTATTTTATAATTTTTGAGGCTATTGGGAAGGAATTGTTTCTTCTTAATTTTATTTTCTACTTGTTCGTTTCTAGAGATTACAGCTACAATTTTTTTATATATTTACTTAGAATACAGCAACCTTGCTAAAATTGTTTTAAGACTAGTGTCTTTTCATAAATTCACAAAATTTTCTACAAACAAAATCACATTACCCATAAATCTTCCTTTTTAATATGCATGGCTTTATTTAGTTTGTTTGTTTGTTTTATTCCAGTAGCTAGGAGCTCCAGCATTAGAGGTTTCCCATTTCTTCCTGAGGATAAATACCAATCTCTTCTGTTGCAAATTAAGGTTAGTTAAATATGCTGAAGGTGGACACATTAATAATGTCTTCAATTCTAATACTTGGAAAAAATGTTGTTTTCTTCTAATTAGGAAGAGAGGGATCCTAGTCCCACATACATTTGAATTTGCATCTCCAAACTTAGATTTCTGGAACTGGGACTAGTAAACCTATTGATGTGGACATAATACAATAGATCCATCTTTGTTGCACGAATATGATATTCATGTGTGTCTTTTGGATGCTGAATAGTTCTGCAAATAGCTCTCTGTTCTGTGGAGTTTTACAAATGCCAGAAAGTATCATTGTGGTATTCCTGGTGTCCAAATGCATAAACAAACTTGTACCCAGATGCAGTCACATTAAATGCTATTAACAAAGTTCTCTCTAATATAAAAAGATAGTGGCAAATGTATTTCTGAAGGGAATGGCTGGTTTTTAATCTGTAGTGGAAATAAATCTCTCAATAAAATTCAAGGATACATTATCATGATACTGTATAGGGTGCAATGAAAATAGATGAGTTGGCAATCAAATTTCATGCTTCAGGGCTTGAACTGTTTTTATAGGGGTTATAATGGGATCTTTTGAAATAAGTGAAGGAATTTTTCTTGCCTTAAAAAGTCTAGAGTCATCTATGTAGATTGTGGTCCAATCTGGAGTTTCAAATGAACAATAACATAACTGTTCAAAAAGAGAATTTGACAAAGTTTAATCTGTCTCTTGGCTTCCCACAAGTGATATATAAAAGCATGATATGAAGCCTTTTGGACACAAAAGGAGTCCATGAAATTATTCAACTGGCATTCTTTCTCATCTCAGAGGAAACTGACATCTTACTCTTTCCTGTACTTGTAACCAAAAGAAACATCTTTATTCACATTCACTAAGGCTCACTTCCTGCTCTCTTGTGTCATACATCACAGCTGTGTACAGAATCCATAGAAGGCAAGATGTCAAAAAGGAGCCAATGAAGAAATCGTTTATGTTCCAAGAATTAATGTTGCCTCTGTCTCATGAATTTTCTTTCTCTTAAGGGAAATATGTGTTTTCTTATGTTTTAATGGTCCCTTGATTAAATTGCTTCTTGTGTAGATATTAATGAAGATTTTTTAAATGTTGTTTTTTTAGTTGTTTCTATATCTCTGTAATAATTTATTGCAATTTTATGTTCAATTTTATTCTCAAGAAATCATCTTAAAAGATTACCTTGAACCTTGCACCATTTTGACATTTAAACATATAGTGTCATCTTCTCTCAACATTATCAATAAACAAAAATTTTATTCTTGAGAGAATAAGACTACTAAAGGAAAAGACTTCTCAGAAGGTCATAAAAATTTGTATATATGCGTAGGAGGAATTTTATGAAATTCTATGTTTTAAATTAACGTTAGCTTCCATCTTCACATAATTTTAATATTTACTCTTGACATGCCTGGACTATAATATAAAATACTCCTATCCTCCTATCCTGTTATTTGGAATGGTTACTATTTTATTTTTGCTGTTTATTTTTCTTCTCCTCTTCTTACTTTTTCATGTTCTTAAAGAATACTAATACTAGAATATTAATAAAATAAATATTTCCAAGCAAATGACTTTTAAATGAGTTTCCTTAAGGAATAATTATTGTTTACTTATTGTTTTTCTTTTTTCTTTTCTTTCTTTTTTTTTTTTTTTTTTTTTGAGATGGAGTCTCACTCTGTAGCCCAGGCTGGAGTGCAGTGGCACGATCCTGGCCCTCCGCAACCCTCCACCTCCCGGGTTTGAGCGATTCTCTTGCAGCAGCTTCCCAAGTAGCTGGGATTACAGGCGCCTGACAGCACGACTGGCTAATTTTTGTATTTTTTGTAGAGACAGGGTTTCCCCATGTTGGCCAGGCTGATCTTGAACTCCTGACCTCAAGTGATCTGCCTGCCTCGGCCTCACAAAGTGCTGGGATTACAGGCATGAGCCACTGCGCCCAGCCTGTTACCTATTTTTAATTACATGTGATATTCTCTGTACTGGCACGAAAAATTATTCACAAAGAGTATAAAAATAAAAATGTCTTATATGTTTCTTTGTAGAGACATATATTTTGCTAAATATTTGGTTTTACTGAGACTTCTGTATTTTTAGATTAAAGAAAAAACAAAAACGCATTAATATAAATTCTCACTTTAAAATAAATGCAGTTTGGTTATTTTCTTTCATATTTTATACAGTGAGTATACAATTAAATTAAACCATTGGGAGTGGACAATGTTCTCTTATTTTGATACATAAAAACAGATTGCATATGCTTCAAACTAATATACATATATAATATGACTAATGCACAATAAAACACTTTACTAAGCTTATAATAAAAGATCTTGCTACTTCAGCTAACACGTGCACTCTCTTGTTAACAGATCCTTAATCCTGTATCTTCAGTGCTTATATAATCAAATAGTTAATTCTATCTGGGGGAAAATAATTAAAAATACTGAGCACATATTTTTTGGCTTCTTGAGAGGATTAACCATTTCCATACTGTCTGGATTGCACCTGACTTCAATGAAACATAGAAGACCAAAACAATTTTTTAAATATTAAAATATAATTCAAATTAATTCAAAATTTTTCTTCTGTCATCTCCTCAACGAATCACATGTGGAACTAATTTTCATAGCAACAAAATTTCACTTGTACCTTCCCCAGTAATCAGCGATAAACTGTGCATGGCATCAACTGAGCATTAAAATAATTATTTCTCTGTACACATGCTACTACTTTATCGATATTCATTATTTTGTTTGGTTCCAACAAAGAATGAAGCTTTCATTTCATTTGAAATGAAAGATTTGTCATTTACTACTCACCCACAAAAACTTTTTTATTGTTGTTTAAAATAATAAAAACTACTACACTGATAACCAATGACAACATACAATGCAGTAGCAGCAAATGGACAATAATACCCTCATAATGACTTTTCTGATAAGGCCTCCTAACCTCACAGCTCCGATTCCTTAATTCTCCGAAAACATCTAAAATGCCACTCAGTCTTTCATTTATTTACTTCTAATAAATTAGTGCTAATTTCATTAGGACATTTGACCTGTTTTGAGTATTCTTAAAAAAAATAGTGACCTGTAGTTTGGTTAGTAAAAACCATAAGAAAACATCCAAAGTGATTTAGCATGGAAATATTTGTAGTTGGGGAAGGTATAAATCTGAAGAAATGGGAACAATGATCCAAATAATTCCAAAGACTGGTGTGTAATTTGTGTCACAATAGAAAGGGATGGGGAAAACAGGAGGGGCAGGGGATTATGGGGGTTCTTCCATGTTTACTAAATATCAGACATCAAATATCAGATGCATCAGCAATAACAAAACACAGAGAGAATGTTAAAATCACTAAATATATGCAATGTATATTCGAAATGAAAGATTTGTCATTTACTACTCACCCACAAAAACTTTTTTATTGTTGTTTAAAAGTTTTTGGCTGGGCACGGTGGCTCATACCGGTAATCCCAGCACTTTTGAAGGCCAAAGTGGGTGGATCGCTTGAGTACAGGTGTTAGAAATCAGCCAGGGCAACATGGTGAAACCACGTCTCTACAAAAAATACAAAAAAAATTTAACCAGACGTTTTGGCATGTGCCTGTAGTTTCAGCTACTCGGGAGGCTGAAGTGGGAGGATCGCCTAAGCCTGGAGAGGTCGAGGCTGCAGTGAGCTGAGATCACATCACTGTATTCCAGCCTGGGTGAGAGTGAGACCCTGTCTCCAAAACAAACCAGGAGTTTGTTGGCTTGTTTTCATTTTGCTTGTTATTTAAAAGTTAATTTAATTTATAAGAGCATTTTGGTTAAGTAATCTATACACCATAAAATTCACCCATTTTAAATTTTAAACATACAACTTAATAGTTTGAAGGTAATTTTAGTAAATTTACTGCATTGAGCAACCATCACTTCACAACCTTTGTATTACTTGAATTCACCTCTCAGTTTCATCTCCACACTCAGATGACCAATAGTCTATTCTCTCGATATAGATTTGACTTTTGCAGACATTTCATATAAATGGAATCATACAATATGTGGTCTTTTGCATTTGTCTTCCTTAGCATATGAGGTTCATCCATGTTGCAACATGTATCAAAAGTATCCTGTTGCTGAATATATATGATTGTGTGGATATAACATTTCTTGGGTATCTACTAACCAATGCATTGACATTCAGATAATTTCCACTTTTTGACTATTATGAATAATGCTGCTATAAATATTTGTGTATAAATCTTTGAGTGGATTGTTCTTTGCTATGATGGTATATAAAATATACTGATTTTTTATAATAATTTTGTATCTTACAATGTGGCTAAACGTTCTAGTAATATTTAGTGAATTACTTGAAAATTTGTTATAGAAAATCTTGTTCTTCCTAATAAGAGGTGGTTTTATTTCTTCCTTTATGATTTGATGGCTCTAATTTATTTTTCTTAACTTATTACACTAGCTAAGACTTTAATACAAAAATGCATAGGTGTGATGAGAAAAGATATCCTTGCTTTGTCCCTGATCTTATCCGTAAAGCTTTTAGTCTCTCATCAGTAAGTATGATGACAGCTAATGGTTCTCAAACATAACCTTTATTAAAGAATGCCACTTCTGTTTCTAATGGGCAAGAAATTTTTTTTATCACAGATTAACATTGAATCTTTAATTACTTTTTCTGCTTCTATTGAGATGCCTATATTGTTTTTCTTTAGTTTGTCAATATATAGTGAATTACATAGATTGATTTTTTAATGTTAAAACAGTCTGGAATTTCTGGAATAAACTCGATTTGACCATAATGTATTAACATATTTTTATGTTGCTATATTCTCTTTGTTGATATTTTCTTGAGGATTTTTGAGTTTATGTTTATGGAAAATATAAGTATATAGTTTTCTTCACCTGTGATGTGTCTCTCTGTGAATGGTGTCACTACAATATAAGCTTCATTGAATGAGTTGGGAAAGCTTCATTACTCTATTTTCTGGAAGGCTTTATGAGGTTTGGTATTACTTCTTCTTTAAATGTTTGATAAAATTTACTAGTGAATTTACGTGGGTCTGGGATGGATTTCTAATTATTAAATTTATTTTGGCGAAATTTAGGTGTTTCTTCTTGAGTTAATTTTGGTAATTGTGTCTTTCTGAAGAATTTTTCCAATTCTTTTAAGTTGTGTCATTTGTATTTCTTCTTGAGTTGATTTTGGTAATTTTGCCTTTCTGAAGAATTTTTCCAATTATTTTAAGTTGTGTCATTTGTTTATAATAGTCCCTTTCATTATTTTAATTTCTGTAAGATCTGTAACGAAATCTTCTCTTTTGCAATTTGGTTAATTTGTATCTTCTCTCTTTTTTTCCTTCATCTTTTTAGCTAAACATTTAACCATTTTTTTAATTTAAAAAGCCCTTACTTCTAATTTTATTGATTTTTTTCTATTGTTTTCTGTTATATATATATATTTGATTTGCAGTCTGATATTACTTCCTTCCTTCTTGCTTTAGGTTTTGTTTTCTCCTAATTTGGAAGCCTAGGTTATTGATTTGAGATTTTTTTGTCTTGTTTTCTAATGAGGCATGTTATGATTTGAATGTTTGTGCTGCTTCAAAATTCATATTAAAACTTAATCATCACAGCAATGATATTAGAAGTGGACCTTTGGGGAGAAATTATTAGGAAATTATTAATGACCTTATAAAAAAGCCTTTAGAGAGGATCTTCTTTCCCTCTGCCCTTCTGTCCCTTCCATTGCTTCTGAAAATGTTTGTCCCTTTTGCTCTTTTTTGTCCTTCTGCTCTGTGAGAACACAATATTTACCTCTTCTACCATGTGAGGACCCAGCAACAAGGCACCATTTTGAAAGCAGAAAACATCTCTCACCAGACACCTAATCTGTCAGCACCATGATTTTGGACTTCCCATTCCCCAGAACTGTGAGAAGGTCAACTATTCTTTATAAATTACCCACTATCAGATATTTAGTTACAGCAGCACAAAAGGACTAGGATAAGGTGTTTAAAGCCAAACTTTCCTGCTGAGCACTGATTTAACTACATTCCTTACATTTTGATATGTTTATTTTCACTAAGATAAAAATATTTTCTAACCTCTCTTATGAATTCTGTGGGTTTATGGGTAATTTAAAAGCATTTTATTTAATCTGTGAATACTTGAAGATTATGTAAGGTTTTTTTGTCATTGATCTCTAATTTGATTTGATTGTAGCAAAAACAATTTTTAAATGACTTTCAATCCATTTACATGCATTGAAACTTGTCTTAAAACCCTAAAAATGGACTATTCTCAGAAAATATTTTCTGAAAACTTTAACAGAATGTTCATTCTGCTGTTGTTGGGTGCAATGACATTAAGTCAAGTTGGTTGATAGTGTTGCCAAAGTGTTTCCTTTCCGAATTGTATTTATTTTCTGTATTACTGAGAGTGAGTTACTGAAGTATCAAAATATTATTGTTCAATTAGCTATTTCTTCTTTAAATTCTGCCAGGTTTGCCTCATATTATTTTGAGGTCATTTGTTGAGTGTGTATATAAATACTTGCAGGTGTATGTTTATAAAAATTATAAATTCCTAATGAGTTTATCCCATTGTCTTTATAAAATGCCTCTATTTGCTTCTATTTATCTTACAGTATGATTTCAGGATTATAATTTGCATCCTCTTGAATGTGTAGACTAATGATTTTCATCAAATTGAGGAAATATTTGCCATTATTTATTATTTTTCCCTCCCTTTATCCTCTCTCCTTCTAGGACTCTCTTTATGCATGTGTTGGTATGTTAGATGGTATTTCACCAGCCACTAAAGTTCTGTTCATTTTTTTTTTTTTTTTTTTTTGAGACAGTGTCTCGCTCTGTCACCCAGGCTGGAGTGCAGTGGCGCAATCTCGGCTCACCGCAAGCTCCGCCTCCCGGGTTCACACCATTCTCCTGCCTCAGCCTCTCCGAGTAGCTGGGACTACAGGCGCCCGCCACCACGCCCGGCTAATTTTTTGTATTTTTAGTAGAGATGGGGTTTCACCGTGGTCTCGATCTCCTGACCTCGTGATCCGCCCGCCTTGGCCTCCCAAAGTGCTGGGATTACAAGCGTGAGCCACCGCGCCTGGCCATGTTCATTTTTATTAATATTTGTTTCTTCAATTTTTTTTCTTTGGTATGTTCATTTCTACACACACACATATGTCTTCATATTCTCTGAATTCTTCTTTCTGCCATTTCTAATCACCCATTGAGCCTTTCTAGTATATTTTTAAATTTTAGTTATTGAATGCCTCAGGTTCATAATTTCCATTTAAATTATTTTATCTATTTATTGCTATCCTCTGATAATCTATTGACATCACACTTTTCTTCACCTCTTTTAATAAGGAATTCTGAGGCTTTTAAATATATTTGTAAGAGCTGCTTTGATATTTTTTCTGTGATGTACTACATACATCTGGAGCCCTTCGGAGATAGTTTCTATTGATTGAATTTTATTTTCTGTATACTGATCATACATCCCTATTTCTTTGTGTATAACACTGGGTTTTGAAATCTGGCCACTTAATATGATACATTATAGCAACTGTGAATTATTATTCCCTATTCTAAGCTGGTGGTGTGTTTCTGTTTTTTGTTATTGCTTTAGTCCATTTTCTGTTGCTTATAATAAAATAAGTGAAACTGGGTAATTTATAAAGAAATTTATTTTTTACAGTTATAGAGACTGTGAAGTCCAATACCCAGGTGGTGAACCTGGTAAGGCCTTTCTTGCTGGTGGTGATTCTATGCGACATCCCAAGGTAACCCAAAGCATCATATGGCAAGGAGGCTGAGCATGCTAACATGCTAGTCAGGTCACTTTTCCTCTTCTTATAAAGCCACTAGCAACCCTTCCATGATAACCCATTAATCCAGTAACACATGAATGAATTAATCCATTCATGAGGACAGAACCCTCATGATCCAATCACCTCTTAAAGGCCCCACCTCTCAATACTGCCACACTGGAGATTAAATTTCAACATGAGATTTGGAGGGGGCCAATGTCCAAACCATACCAGCTATGTTTTGTTTTTGTTTTTTTTTTTAAATTTGTTTATTTGTTTAATGACTGGGTGGGAATAGTTCTGTGGTCTCTCCTAACATCAGTAATGCCAGTAATGCCTATGATTCACTTTTGTTTCCTTGTTTTTATTTTTTCAAACATGGGTTCCTAGGGTTCTACCTAGGGTCAGATTGGCTAAGTGGTCAACCAACAATTAGTCAGAGGGTATGCTTAAATAGCTTGCACTGAGGGTTACATCATTTGTCAATGGATCTGTGTATGGGTAAGGAAGACAGCTAAGGGTTAGGCAGTTTACAAAACTATACCATGTTTTATCTTCTATGGAAGCAACACTTCAAATTCAGTCAGATACCAGTAGATAACTAGGACCCTCATAAATGTGTGTGCAACCTTGGGCATGTATAAATCCAGATCCTCAGGAATGAGTAAGAGTTTAAGAGTTTAGGTCTGTGTATCAGTCATGGTTCTCAAAAGTAAGAGAACTAATAAGATAGATATATAGATGTGTGTATATGTGTGTGCTGTGTGTGTGTAGAGAGACAGAGGGATTTTATGTATACACACACGGGGAGAGAGAGAGAGAGAGAGCTTATTTCTTTATCCAGAGAGAGAGAAAGAGAGAATTTATTTTAAAGAATTAGTTCATATAATTGTGGGGGCTGACATGTCCAAAACCTGTAGGGCAGGCTAGGAACAGGCTGGAAACTCCAGAAGGAGTAAATGCCATGGTCTTAAGGTAGATTTTCTTCTTCTCTGAGAATTCTGTTATTTACTCTTTTTGTTATTTACTCTTTCTTTTTTTAAAGTCAGCTGATTTTAGATGTTAACCACATCTATAAAATATCTTCACAGCAACACTGTATTTAGCTTACTGTTTGGTTACATAATTAGATACAATTGCCTAGTCAAGTTGACAAATAAACCTAACCATCACCATCTACTATGGGTGTCTTATGAGCTGTGCCTCCCTGTGAAATTTCTGGGTGACCTGTGTTTGGTTTCTTGCCTCAATCAGTATCTTGTCTTCAGGTTACCTGCAATATTTGCATTCCCTGATTGTTTCTCACTGAAATCACTACCATTTTCATCTTTGTCCTGGAAAAAAGGTTTTTGTTTGCTTGTTTGTTTTTCCCCAAGGTCCCGCCAAGTCAAATCAGTCTCCCTGACTGGCTAGTTACAGATCCTCCTGGCCTACCCTACGGTGGTAGAACTACTGCACAAAGGAGGGGGAGGTGAGTGAGAGGGTATGTGAGCAGCCGCAATCTAAAACACTGCACACTTCCACTATTCTAACAAAAGTTTTCTTGAATAAGTGCTTCTTAAATTTTGATACACCACTGATTAACATCCAGAGCCCCAGAATGATTATCTTTTGAAAATTTTGTTCAGTTTAATAATTACTTTGTGGGAAAAAGATTTCAGAGCTCCTCACTCAACCATTTCTGAAGTTCTGCTTCTCTAATATTGCTAATTTACTTTTTGTCAAATTTATATATTCAAATAAACTAAATAAGTAAAACAAGTATATGACTTTGTTATATAAAGCAAACATATTTCCTTTATTTGTAATTTCCATTATACAAATAATGAACTTTTGTCTTTTTTAGCTTATTTTTTATCCATATGCAATTCATTTTTAATGGGTCCTCTCTCTGTTTCAGGAACCAATCCAAGATACCACATGGCTTTCAGCCTTCATGTCTCCTTAGTCACCTCTGATAGTATATAAGCTTACAGTTGAGTTTTGATTTTGTGTCCAACCTGACAATTGATGTATTTATATTATTCATATCAAAAGTAATTATCAACATAGATCAAATTCTACCATCTGGCTAGTTATTTGCATTTGTTTTTTATAAATATATATTTTTCTACCTTCTCCAGTTTTGTGTATATTTATAATTTCATTTTATATTCCTCACTTGTACTTCTCTCTTTTTATTTTTAGTGATTGCCCCAGGATACAAAATATACATGTTTAAATCATCAAAGGTCACTTTCAGATAATAGTATACTACTTTACATATAGTATATGGAGATTATCACAGTATCTTCCCAACTCCTTTCCCACCCCTGTGACATTGTGGTCGTGCATTTCCCTTTGGCACATGCTATACACACAGTATATTGTTATTATTGTTCCTTTAATTAATCAGTTGCCTTTAAAAATATAAAAATAACAAGAATTACAAGATATTTTATTTTACTTTTATTTATTCCATTTCCAGTAATTTTCTTCTCTTTGCATATATTCAATCTTCCAGCCTGTAACCTATTTTTTTTTTCCCTCTGAAGGACTTCTTGTAACATTTCTCAGGGAATGGATCTTCTGTTAATGAGATTTCTCATGTTTTGTTCTCAGGAAGTTTTTATTTCCTTTTTTCCTTTTAAGGGGTATTTTTATGGGGTATAAAATTCTGTTTTTGTTTTGTTTCATTTTGTTTTAATTTTCAGCACTGTAAAAGAGCTCTTTCTATTGTCCTCTTGCTCTCATGATTTCATACAAGAAGTCTGTGGAAGTTCTTATCCTTGTTCTTTGGAATGTAGCATATAATTTTCCCCTTCTGGCACATTTAAGATGTTCTCACTGTCTGGATTACAAAAGCTTGATTAATATGCCAAGTTTTGGAAACTTTTGTACTTCTTTTCAGTGGTTTCTGAGATTTCTTCATGTCTGCTGCTGTGTTTCTAATTTCTAACATTTTTACTTGAGTTTTTATTAGTTTACATATCTCTGCTAAAATAATCTGTTTGATCTTGTATGTTGTTTGTTTTTTTCTCAATAGAGTCTTTGACCTCTCATAGTTATTTTAAACTTGTTTTCTTCATTCCTACCATATGTCTTACATATGAGCCTGATTCTTATATTGCCTTGTATTTTAATATTATATTTATTCTCACCTTTTTATGCCTCATAATCTTCAGCTGAAATTTTGACATGTTGTATAGGCCAGCATATTCTGATATCTGTATTTGTGTTTGTGTGTGTGTATGTGTGTCCATGCATCTTGTTTTTTGTCTCTGACACTTAGGTTTTGTCTTAACTCTGTCTGTGCCAGTCCCTGGAGTGATCTGTCCCTTGCAGTATTTTTCCGCTGTATTCCATTGCTGCTTTGATTTGATTTTTTGATACTTTAGTGTCGTTTTGTGAGCTGGGGGAGTTCAATTTCTGATGCATTATTTAGGTCTTACTTAGTCTTATGAAGGCACTGAAAAAGTGAATCTCAGGAGTATTGCATCTTCCTAAGTGTTTTGGCTCCTCCTTCAGATGAAATGCTGGCTATACCATGTATCTGTGTTCCTCTTCAAAAAGTACAGTTTAATTTCTTCTTCTTCTCTGTTCCCCTCCTCAAGTGGCGGTGGGTTTCCGCCAGTGCCTTCAGGCTTTGTATTTTAATGAACTCTGCCATACAGACTAGGGAATATGTAACAGTGGCTCTTGATAGAATTTTAGAGATGACTGTTATTCCACTCTCCAGTCAACACTATGGCAAAAGCTTTCTGAGGATACTTCTTTATCTTCCCTGTGAACATCTGAGAAGGGCCTGGGGAGAGGGGTTCTTACAGAAAAAAGCCTGCAGGAGTACGTGAAACCTGCCATGACTATCTCTCCCAGGGGTTTTATACTTTCACCTTAGTCCATACTTGGACTTTTGCAATTCATTAATAATTTCCACTTGAAACTACTTTTTGGCTTGTATGTCATTCATTGGCATTTGTCCAAGATAAGCAAATGCTCAGTGCCTGTTTTTGCATTCAGGTGCTTTTCATGACTCACTTCCCTACTTCACATTGTTTGTTTGCCCTGTGTGCTCAGTTTTCTGATAGATTCAAGAGAAGCTGTTTATCTGCAGTCTGTCTAGTTTTTCTTGTAAGTTTACAAGTGAAGCTCTTTCTGGCATTTTGTCTCTCTGAGCTAAAAACAGAAGTTGAATTATTATTATTTTGCCCTCTCCATATTTATGATCTATTTTTAATGTTTTTCTTCTGGATCAACTTTTCCCTGTTTTCTATTGTCTTTTGCTATCTTCCTGGGAAAATATTCCAACTTCATCTCTCACAGTTTCAATTAGGTTTTCATTTGTTACTATAAATTTAACTTAAAATAGTTATATTCTTATTTGTTTCTTGAATGCACTTTTATTATAGTACTGTCATGGATTTCTACAAATGTTACTTGACCTTTCATTTTTTTCTTGCACAGTTTCTTACTCTTCTAAAACATTTTGATCTGTTTGTTTTAAACCATATGTTATATAAAATATATCTATCTGTGTATAAATAGATAGGCAAATATCAGTTATATAAATAACTGGTGGCTTTCTTTTCTCATCATTTTTGTCTGTCCACTCATGTTGCAGTGGATGGGACTAAGAAGATGAAATTAATCTTTCAGGCTAACTCACTCAATGAGGAAAAATAGAAAAGTCATACAAAGTATAAAAACAAATTTCCTTGATGACATTTTGTAAGTCAAAATATAGCAAAATTTAATGGGTCATGATTTGAGAAAAAAAAACAGATATATTTATAAAAACAAGCCTAGTATTTGGGGCTGATTTTCCTTTGAGGGCATCTGACTCTTTCAGAAGGACATCTTAGAGGCTAAAAAGCTGATAGTGCTTTGATGGTCTCTTAATGCTAAGGGGGCAGGAATTAGAGTATGGAGGACAATGAATGGATAACAATTAAGAGTAAGTAGAAATCTTATTATATAGGTTCTGGCAGAAGCTGCCATTCATATTTGAATCATTTCAATCCATGAAATGAAATTGAAGTAATCCCAGATTTGCCTGGCTGAAGTCAAAGCAAACCCTCTCTGGAGGAAAAGATCATCACCCTCATTTGCATTCTAATTCTACAAACAATTTTGCAAACACAATGGCGTAAAATAGAGCATAGCCAGGCATATATATGGAAATAATAAAATTAAGGTAAAACAGTAGGAATAACAAATTATAGCAACAGAATAACAGAATATCCCCATTTTAAAGCTAACTGTAACAGTCTTTTGAATAACTGCTTAGTATGTTCAAGGATATAAGGAAAAAATGAGAGTTTGAGTAGGTAAAAATACTTTTATGATGTGAAATAGATTGTATGCAAATCATAAATCTGATAAGGTTAATATTTCAGAATGTACAAGAAACTCAACTCCATAGCAGAAAATAAATCAAAACAAATAACCCAATTCAAAATTGGGTAAAAGAAATGAATAGACATTTCTCAAAAAAAGATATACAGGTGGCCTACAGGCATATGAAAAAATGCTCGACATCACTAATCATCAGGGAAAAGCAAATCAAAACCACAATGACATATCACATCACCCCAACTGGAAGAGCTTTTTTTTTTTTTTTTTTTTTTTGAGACAGAGTCTTGCACTGTCACCCATGCTGGAGGGCAATGGAGCTATCTCGGCTCACTGCAACCTTTGTCTCCCAGGTTCAAGGATTCTCCTGCCTCAGCCTCCCGAGTAGCTGGGATTACAGGTGCACATCACCACACCCAGCTAATTTTTGTATCTTTAGTAGAGAGAAGGTTTCACCACGTTGGCCAGGCTGGTCTCGAACTCCTGACCTTGTGATCCTCCCACCTACAGCTATTATCAAAAAGATAAAAAATAATAAATGCTGCTGTGTATCTGGACAAAGAAGAACACTTATACACTGCTGGTGGGCAGAAAATTAGTACAGCCATTATGGAAAACAATGTGGAGGTTCCTCAAAAAATTAAAAATAGAACTACCATATGATCCAGCAATCCCACTATTATATCAAAAGGAAATTAAAGCAGTATGTTGGAGAGATACCTGCACTCCCATGTTTATTGCTGCACTATTCACAATAGCCAAGGTATAGAATCAACCTAAGTGTCTATTAACAGATGAATGGATAAAGAAAATGTGGTATATATGCACAATGGAATACTATTTAGTTATTAAAAATAATGAAGTCCTGTCAACATGGATGAACCTGCAAAACATTATGTTAAGTCGAATAAGCCAAGCACAGAAAGACAAACACCGCATGATTTCACTTATATGTGGAATTTAAGGAAGTTTATCTCATAAAGGTAGAAAATAGAATAGTGGATACCAGAGGCTAGGGAGAGTAGCGGAGAAGGGGAAATAGGGAAAGATTTGTCAAGAAGTGCAAACTTGTACTTAGCTAGAAGAAATAAATTCTGATGTTCTATTGCATACAAGGGTGACTATGGTTAATAATATTGTGTTGTATATTGCAAAATAGAAGAAAGGACTCTGAATGTTTATCAGATAAATGATAACTGTATGAGGTGAGAAATATGCTAAATACCATGACGTATTACACAATGTATACATGTATTGAAACATCACGTTATACCTCATAAATATGTATAATTATTATGTGTCAATTAAAAAATGAAAAGAAAAAGAGAATCATGGGTAGACAAGATTATGACAATAAAAATTGCTCAAAAATATGAAAACTAAAATGTAATCGATAGTTTAAAGTCAAACCACTGAAAACAGATGCAGCAAATTTGCCTTTGAAAGATAATACTTTATTATAAAACAGTGGCTTAATTCTTTAATAATTATCACTGACATGTGGGAAAGAAGGTCAGACAAGATTCTAACCGTCTAGAGATCAGGTTTCATTTCATGTGTGCCTGCCAGAACTTTTTCTAAGCCCCAGGGAAGGCTGAAACCTACATGGGAGATATTCATTATAGTGACCACACTCCATTGAAATAGGAGTACCAAATTTCTGATATTTCAATGGTTAATAATGTATCTCTTCAACCACTAATTTCAAATTGTAATATCTCATTTATAAAAATGGTAAAGAATACTTAGATAAAAGGCAATAAACAATACAAGCATAAAATGTACTTTTGTTTTTTGGATAAAATAGTTGATTATTTCCAAAATGTTGTCATTTTTCTTTCAGAAAAGAATGTTTTCTTTAAAGCTTTTGTCTTCTAATGCCTTACTTTCCTTATACACACACAAACCGTATATTGTATTTTAATTATTTATATTATTAGAATTTGTAAAAAAAATAAGTTTCTCTCCATTAAAAAATGTTTATGTGTTTTTAATTGCAAATAATTTCCATTAAAGTGCCAACTAAGTGAGCAATGAAAGTTTAGTCTCCTGATATGGGACATGTTATCAGAGAAAACGCAGGGGCAGAAATATGAGATAATTTTCAAAATTCCATGTATTTCAAAGATGTGAAATGAATCAGCCACTTTTCTTTAAAATTATTACTTTTTTAAATCTACCTTTTAGAAGATATTAATACTAAAATTGATTTTAAATGGTAGGTTTAAATGGAGCCAGAAGGACAAATCAGAATGACTACTTCTCACACTGAGAACTTGACAGGCTTTTATTGAATCTGCAAGGACTAATAAAATTCTTCTTGCTATTTGCAATGCTCCTACAATTTTTGCTGAAAAAGAATAATGTCTTCCCCGTAGCTTTGTACCACAGATTGAAACATTCAGTGTGTTTCTGTGAATCTTCACTATAATTTCGACTCTTCAAAATAGGTAAAATAATTGAGCACAAAAAGTGTTGATTGACATATCCAAATATTTTAAACGATTTGGGTGAAGTGTATCAGAGCAATGGAAATTGACATTAAGTACATAAAAGGCCAATTGTTTCAGGTACATTGAATATTTTTCACAAAATTAGTATTATTTCCTCAGCAAAGAGTATCCTTCACATGAGTAATACTTTTCACAATAGCTTGAATATAATGAATCTGACTAAATATTAATTAAATTACAGAACATAGAATGTTTGAAATTTAATTACTTAAATATTGAACTTTAATTGTATTTCCATAATATACAATGAAGCAACTTGTAGGAATAGGTTTGAATTATTTTCATAAAGACTTGCCAGAAGCTCTCTCAACATATGTAGTAAAAATTTTACTCGAATATCTTAATAATGAAAACATTTTATTAATCAAATACCTCAGTTTATATGAGACAGTTTCTTGTAATTTAGATCATTCATGATTCTATAGCTCATTTGCCAATAAATGACTGAAGAGAATTTTTGTCTCATGCGGAATGACTTTATAAAGTTTGCATTTATTCTATATACCCATCTACAGAAAATATATCAAATAAAATGGATTAATCACATTAGAAAATAAAAAAATAATTTCAATTATAGTTTCAGAATTTTCTGTGGTCTTTTAATGAGTTTCTGAAAGAATCTTCATGTATATTTTATATAAAAATATTGTTTTAATTAATTTAATGTAAGTAAGACACAGTTGTATTTGGATATTTTTCTGCAGGCTATAAAATTTTCAAGTTGAACTGTAGTTTTCCAGGAATATCTTGGAAAACATGTTTTGTTTTATGATTGGGAAATGTATTACATGCCTCACACTGACTTCACTCTTGGGGCCTAATTTAACGTAAGTGGTGAAGGCAAAATCAACGTGTTTTGGATTCTATGTTACAATTTGTTTTTCCTTCAGTTTTAACTATTATTTTAATACTAACAAAATTGTTCATGTGGTCTTTAATTTGATGTTGGTTTATTGAAAGTCATGAGTGTAAACACCACCTTTTTAAAATTTCAGGTCTCTTCTGATTTCTGACATAAAGATATCCATAATCATACTCTTCCTTTGGTAGTCACCTTGATATCTTACAAAAGATTAATTAAAAAAAAGACCCACAAATTGAAACAAAACAAGTTATCTATTTTGAGTTTACTAACTGCTTCTACCATCTGCATTGTTTTAAACATCTTTGTTATTTTTATGGAAAGAGATTTTTAAAAAACCTTAATGTTTAAAATGGAAAAGATAGAATACCAAGTGTTGAAAGGACATAGATCAATTTTAATACTTGTACATCACTAATGAAAATGTTAGTTGATGCAATAATTTTAAACTTTATCTCAATATGTCAAAAAATTAAATATATACATATTTTACACAGCATTTTCATATACGAGTTTTCCAAATGGAGCATATACAGCTTCACATTGTGTAGCAACTATAAAGATGTTCATAACAACGCTATCTTCAATATTCCCAAACTGGAACTTATTTATAAAATGAATAAGTAAATTGTATTAAAGTCATTCAGTGGAACACTATACAGCAATGGGAATAAACAAACTACACCTAAAATCAACAATATAGATGAATCACACGACTAAAATATTGAGTGAAAGAAAAAAGACCCCAAAGAGTACATTCTACATGATTCCAATTATATAAAATCCCAAATAAGACAAGGTGCTACTATTAGGTATGGTGATAGATGTGAAGACAGTGGTTATCTTGAAAAAATTGTATAGCCTGCAGAGAGTGTCCAAATACAAATGTATTTCATTTATACTAAGTTGATAAATAATAACTAAAAAGGAAAAGGATAGGGCTTAAGTGGTGATTTTGTTCTTGACTGAATGTTGATTTCCCCAGGTGTGTTCAGCATATGACAATTCATCAAATTGCACATTTAATATCTGTGCACTTTAGTTTACTATATTATACATTAGTAAAAGTTTTGCATAAAAAGGAGAGTGATTTAAATAAGCTTCATGGCAAGGAAACATACATGTAACATTCTAAAATAATGCACAACATAATTAATCATTAGCTAAAATATATGTATGGTTATGGGTATAAAAATATCCTACAACCTATTAAAGACTTAATAATTGTGTTTCATTAAATGAAAACATTTTGGGCCTGGTGCGGTGGCTCACTCCTGTAATCCTAGCACTTTGGGAGGCCGAGGTGGGTGGATCACCCGAGGTCAGGAGTTCAAGCCCAGCCTGGCCAACATGGAGAAACTCCGTCTCTACTAAAAATAAAAATCAGCCAGGCGTGGTGGCGCATGCCTGTAATCCCAGCTGCTCTGGAGGCTGAGGCAGGAGAATTGTTTGAACCCAGGAGGCAGAGGTTGTGGTGAGCTGAGATTATGCCATTGCACTCCAGCCTGGGCAACAAGAGCAAAACTCTGTCTCAAAAAATAATAATAATAATAATAATAAAATAAAAAATAAAACATTTTGTAATTTGGATCATTATAAATATTGTAACTTCTACCAGTAAAGAACAGAAGATTCCTATTATAATCAATTGATGTAAACATCTATTGTTTTGTTAAAATGAAGGTTAGATTGGCATCCTATGATATTGTCTTCAAAATTTTGTTTGAATAAAAGAAATTATTGGAAATACAAGCATTTCTCAAACAATAATATACTCCTGCAGAATGAATACCTATTAAAGGTCATGCTTATATAATTAGTGTCATAACTGGCCCTCTTTGTAAAAGTTTGAGGGAATTAACTTCATTTAATAAAATGAAACAAGTGTGGGATTATTTTCCACTATGCACAAGATTAACTAATTTATAATTATTTAATGTGTGAGAACGTTAACCACCTTTAAAATTAACTAACTGCTTAAGAGGCACATAGTGACCCAGCAGTGCCTACACTTGTGTATTTAGATTATATGTCCCCAAAGATATCTATCATCTATCTATCTATCTATCTATCTATCTATCATCTATCCTGAAATATACATACTGATACATCTACTGAAAATGTTTACATGCAAAGCAAAAAAAGATCACTATGTAATAGGTAATAGGTGGTGATATATACAAAAATAATAACATTAAAATGAAAACCAAAAAATCTTGGAATGGAGAAACTAGAAACTTGAGATTTAGCTCTAGTTCCTCCTATAGAATGTAGCTTTACATGTCATAGCTAATTGAAATAAAACTAGTGTTAACTCATTAGTTCTATTTATTCATTAGTTCAGCACGTATTTATCAAATACCTACTGCATGCCAGATATTTCCATGCCAGAGAATTTAAATAAATAGAATTATTACTCATTTCTAGTTTTACACTTCTGTGGGTATGGAAATAATTAACTGCAGTGGGATAACAGTGTTGGTTATGCAGAAAGATCTACAAGGACACACATAAGAGGATAACAGTGGGGAGAAGGCCAAAGCCCAGTTGTGATTCTTTAATCCTTTCTGTCACTTGTACCATTGTGTTCGGACCCATGCTAGGCATTTAAAATAAAAATCAGACTACTTGCCAGGTGCACTGCTCATGCCTATCCCAGCATTTTGGGAAGCCAAGGAGGAAGGATCACTGGAGGTCAGGAATTTAAGACTAGCCTGGGCAACATAGGGAGACCCTGTTTCTACAAATAATATATAATAATAATAAAAATCCAGGTGTGTGGCCTGTGCCTGTAGTCCTAGCTACTTGGAGTCTGAGGTGGGAGGATACCCTGAGCCCAGGAGTTGGAGGTTACAGTGAGCTATGATCACTGCACTGCACTGCACTCCAGCCTGGGTGACAGAGCAAGACCCTGTCTCTAAAAGTTACCTGACATATTCCTAGGAAAGTATTTTACTTAGATACCTTTAATATTTTCACTACCTTTCACAGAATATGTAGTCGTAATGATGACTAAAACTTTAAAGACCATAAAATATTTATTAACAATGGCATTCTATAAAGTCTGCTGGGGTATACAGATTATCAAAGATTTTTCTATACAATTGGATTGTCTATGCTACAATCCAATGGTTGTTCATGATGCTTCTAATCCCAGATTTACAGACTTAGCAAGATTATGGTTTGTGCTTTAAAAAGTTTGAATAGACTATTCTCATTTTACAAATGAACAAAATACTTGCTTCCTAAAGTTCAATTTATAGTCTAAAACAAACACATGAAGAAAGTTAAGCTTACAAATTTTAAGCAAAGAAACGAGGATTTCTAACCAAAGTTTCAACTAAAATCTAACCCAGGTATATGTGTGTGTGGTATGCATGTGTATGTGGGTATGCTTGCTCTGTTTGTGACACTGTATTCTTTCAACACATTTTGATTAACTGACAGAATGGTTTTCAAACATTTGTCTCCAAATTCCTAACCGGGATAAACTATCTGATTTCTGAGATATACGTCAGGGATCAGTCCACTGTCTTTATAAATTACAATTCATTAACTGTGTTTGCTGTTTCCAATCTCATCAAGAAGTACAGTATCTAGTTGTACCATATCTGACTAGTGTCTGTCAACAATTGGATCTGTTAGTATATTTGAAATGAGAAGTTACAACAAAGTGATTGTGCCCTTGAAATAAGATTTCAAGAGTCTTTAATTCATGCTCATTATTCCTTGCCTTCTTACTCTGCTCTCCACCACTCTTTATTCCTTTCTTCAATATTGAGACATACACAGAACATCATTTGAGGAATGGAGAATTGAGTCATGTGCCATGTTTGCACATAGCTTTAATGTGATTGTCTATGATTCCGTAGGCAAACATAAGAACACCGAATTGCACACAAAGTCTGTAATCATATCATCTGTGGCTACAGATGGAAAACAGCCTGCACAAACAGGAGGTATTGTTAACCAGGTGGATTTCCAGTTTCAATATGTTTGAACAAATTTTTGGGTAACACAAAGACATTAGCAACTGGGCAATGCTGAAGAGGCGTCAGAAGGCACTGTCAACTCCAATCTTAAACATTTTTCAGAAAGTTAAAGAATTATTTGAATAATCTTAGTATATCTGAGCCACCTGTTTGTGTATTTAGCTTATTTCCTCATATATTTATTTAAATTTTTTAAATTTTTTGAATACGTAGCTGATATATATATATATGTAGTTATGGAGCTAGTGAGATATTTTGACACATGCACGCAATGCATAATAATCACATCAGGGTAAATGGGGTATCCACCACCTCAAGCATTTATCTTTTGTGTTACAAACAATCCAATTACACACTTAGTTGTTTAAAAATCTACAGTTAAATTATTGTTGACTACAGTCACCCTGCGGCGTTATCAAATATCAGATTGTATTCATTCTTTCTATTTTTCGTACCCGTTAGCCATCCCCATTTCCCCCTCATCCCCCATACAGCTTTTACTGTGCCGCCAACCTCCTCTCCTCTCTTTGAGTTTGGCATTCCCTGTGGCATGACCTGTAATTCAAAGAAACAACCTCCAAATTAGCTGGATGCTCTCAACCTTTAAAGAGTTTAGAATCAGGAAACATCACTATTTATGCCATGTCTGTTCTCATATCTTATTTGCCTTTATTTTCTTTAACAATATCTGGCTTTTGCACATTCAATGCCATGATCAGCAGTTGAGGAGTGGATGGGTTTTCCTGCGATTGTCCTCCCCCTTTCCCCACCGTTTCTCACAGAGGTGACCGCAGTGACTTCCTGACGCTCTCTGATAGGGAAGCTCCTCCACCTCCTCACCAGGCTGCCTGGCGCGCTCAGCCCATCCCAATTCCAGGGCGTTCCTGTCCTCCCCAGGGCCTCTAACACGCAGCATTGGGTAAAACACCGGTTTCAACTTTCACCTTCAGGACCACTTCCTTCCTAAGTGCCTTATTCAGCAGGAAAGGGAAACCTGTGTTGGGGTGTGGAGTTTTCCTGTCAGATTAGCATGCTTCTCTGGCTGCTGGCAAAATTAGAAAAGCGTCGAGGATAAAATGGCTTTATTTTATTTAATGTCACCAGTAGGGGAAATTTTTAACATCGACACCCAGTAAGCCGGCCCCCTTAGGCTTCAGAAGTCACCCCCGCTTTTCACAGAACCTATATAACACTTTACCTCTGAAAATGATTTCTGACGATGACCCGGATATCAAAATTAGGAAACAGCCAAAAAGCATTTCCTTTCTTTTATGTTTTTTTTTTTGTGCCAGTTGCCCTCCCTGAGTCTTTTCATTTACCCTGGCAGAGGTTTGTCTCTTTGCCTTTAAAAGTTAAATCCACCTTCATCGCACAATGTAGAAAGAAGTGAAATTAAACTGCAGCGTGTTCCAGAGGAGAAAATCTACTTTATTCATCTCTCAGCCCTACTTTAACTTAAACTGACCTAATTACAGCCCACACCAGAGAAGCAGAAGAGCTGAAGGAGCGCTTCTGCCACCTAGTGGAAACATCCTTGAACTGTGCACGGAGACCTCACTTTTTTTTTTTTTTTTTTTTTTTGCTTTATTTTTGAAATGTCTGGCACACAAGTGCAAATGACCTTCTCTAGTCTCTGCATGAATACTGAGGATATGCATCACACACTGCTCTGTTCCTTTGGAGATTCAAAATGTAACAGTCTTCTAAAGAACTCTATTTAGAGAAGGTTGAATTAATGGCTCTTCAGATGAACTTCAGCTTGAAAACTATTTTATTAAGACCATATGACATTTCGTGAAAGTTAAATTGAAAATGATAATGCAAATATTAATACCCTTTAAAGCAATGTTTTAAATATTATGTCTTGGATTTAATGTTTAGGGATGTTAGCACCCTCCCCACTAAATCAATTACTCTTCCTCGTAGCCACTGCACGGTTTAGCTAGCTGAATGATTTCTTCAGTGCAGCTCCTGGCTTGTTTATTTGTTTGCTTTTAGGAGTGGTACTGGACATTTAAGAATGCTTCGTTCTCTTCTTCTGGCTTCATTAACGAGTTATTGATCAATGACTTGAAAGAAAAACTTGCATGAAAAATTTAGTCAGCCCTGAATCACCAATGCTAATTAAAACCAGGGAAAGGAAGGAAAATGAAAGACGTTTACAATGCCCAAATCTCGGGGAGGCTGATCTCCTCCTTCACCAAAGCATCAATACAGCAGCCATGAGCTGCTCAGCCTGGCATTTCCGCCTGTGTCATTGAGCAAAGAAAAGTCCCCCGTGCAAAAATATCCTTGAGCATATGAAGCAAAGGAATCGGCTGTGTGCAGTGGTTAAATCAATTCTGGAATCACTAGGGTAAGTAATGTGTAGGGTTACACTTGCATCTCTTTTAACAAAATATTCAAAGTGATGTGATAATCTACATTGTTATATTAGGGCACACTTCAATATCCTGGCTACAGATTGCTTATCATATTAAATCTAAACACAAAATTCGTTTAAAAAAAAGAAAGAAAAAAAAGTTTGTCATTATTTATAAAGACTTCATGAGTACCTAAGGTTCTCAAGGTCTTGTTTAGAGTCTTGGTGATGCAAGAGAATATCTATATGATTTATAGCTTAACAAACCTGTTTTATTTTATAAAAACTTAGCTTGTATTTTAAAAGTTTTCATTATTTATACATCAAATATTAATTCAAGAAGCAAGTACGAGCCAGTCCCTGTAGTAGACACAAGGTTTACATAGCTACAAGCAAAAATGAACAGGGCTGGGCTCTGATACACGTTAATTTGATTCTTCCTCAACTCTCTACACCATGGACACTAACATAAGAAATGATGTATGTGTACTGCACAGTCTCTAAAAACCACTCTTTTCAACTCTGCTTGTTCTGTCTTAATTCAGATCCTCTTTATTTTTAGCCTTGATTATTTCAGATGCTTTATTTCCTAGCAGGTCAACCTATGCTCAGTTTGTGTCTGAGCAAACTTGAATTGTGTCTACTACAATTCACATTCACTCTTTCCACACTTTTCAGAATCATGTTGTCTCTAGTTAAAAGCAGGTATTAATTAATTGATAAATTTTAAAAGGTCAACTTAAAATCTTCCAAATTATGGCCAATTGAGCTGATTTACTTCATAGAACTCTCTACCTACAGCCAGCTTGGTGCTAATGTTTACACATAAGTTGTTTCCTCTGAGAAAGATTTCATGATTATCTTCTCAAACATGAATAATTTTCTTGAAACTTCCTTAGCATGGATTTGTATCATTTTCTGCATTATTTCACTGAGTGCTTTCTACCTTGGACAACTGTTATCTCCTCATATAAATTTTACATTAAAAAATAAAACCCAACACCAAGTTTTGCTGAACTTGGCCACGAGTAGTGAGAAATTCCAGAGCAATTTCATAGAATTCTAGGTAGGTAAAATGCTAATGACTTTTCTAAAAGTTGTTTTTGCCACACTGTTTTACTGTTCAGCTTAGAGCCTCAACATAGTAGGATGGGAGACAGAGAGAAAGAGGACATAGAGAAGAGAGACAGAGGAGAGAGAGAGAGAGAAAGGAAAAGGGAGAGATGGGAGAAAATATTGAAAACTGAGTAAAGGATAGGAAATGATGATGGGGGGGTTATTATAAATCTTTTATTAGAGAGGGTATTTCCCACAGGAAAGGAAAAGAGGAGATTAAGAAAGAAAGAAGAAAGGGAAGCTGAATGAAGAGTAATAGAGGCTAGTAAAGATAGGAAAATAATCAGAAATAAAGGAAATGTTTAGTTTTTATTGAAATGTACTATACAGTGGGCATTACAGTGGTCACACCACACATATCATGTTGGATGCTTCTCAAAAATGTTGAGCTAGCTATCATGTCCATCTTTCAGGTTAACAGTCTGAAGATTAGTAGGGCTCTTTGTCACGCAAATAGCTGCACCGAAATCAAATCCCATGTCATTCAGGCTTCAAAAGCTAAGTTATTTCTAGAATAGCTGTTCTGGGGCTAGTGATTGGCAGAAAATCTGATGATGTGATGAGCTGACACCAAAGGAATAATGTTTCTCGTTAACATTATGGAAGACTATGGGGGAGGGAGGTATGCTTTTTTGTAAGAAAGGTAAAGCCAGATATAAACTATAAGAGATGAGTTAATAGAGATTTGGGGAATGTCATCTTTGCTTTGAATGAAGAAAAGATCTGTATATGAAAACCATTGGTCCAGCAAAATGGATAAATTTTAAATGATAAATGTATATCATCACTTTAATTTCAAATGCTAATATAATAGTTACTTTCTTTTATTTGAAAGAATTTCCCAAGTACCTACCATGTTTCAGGCCCTCTTTTACGTACTGGTGAACAGCATGAAGCCAGGAAGTTCCTGCATAATTCCTTTTTTTTTTTTTTTTTT